>NC_090177.1:33012567-33295067 GCF_024679245.1 Pseudorasbora parva
AAAGAGAGCAAGCTCCCGTCAAAGCCATCCTAACTAGCATGACTACAAACACACTCATTAATTAGTCAACAGCTTGATCTAACCACCCGCCAGGGAGGCAGGGTGGAGGTCAAAGTGAATGACCTTGTCTTCATCGGTCGTCGTGGCGACCGAGCCACCCGATCTGTCAAGCGCCGCTTTTCAGCACGGTGGGAAAACATGTTTGGCCCACGACCCCCATCATCGCCAGCTCATTGGACTACAATTCCCAGCAATTGGGCATGGGAGTCAGGTTTGTTCAAGAGCCGCCAGTCAGGGCTAAAGTATAGCCATGCACAAAAGCAGGCTGGAGTGAACACAGTGGGCTGGAAAAACTAGAAGTCTGGCGATGAATGGCCTGCTTTTCTTTCCGATTCAGCCGAGGAGGAAGAAAAGGACAGAGCAGAAAGGCACCGAATTGAGTGGCAGGAAATGTTACTCTAGCTCCTCCATTTTAAATGTGCTCCTTCCCTATTGCCTGCTTTCTTTGCTCTTTAGCCCTTTTCTTCCTCCATTGCTGTGTGTTGTCTCTTTCATGCCTCGCTCTCGCTCGTCATCTTGCTCCATCCTAATGGATTTATCTTTAGCTGTGTCTAGAAGAGGAACATTGTGACATGGCCTATTTTGCTGCAACAAGGCTCTTCCATTAGCTTGGAGCCTGTAAATAAATAAATAACGGTTACAAAAGGTGCTCTCGAAGGGAAGAGGGAACAGACTCATGTTCTAGCTCAGGTGGTGTGCTAAAGTCGTTCACAACTATATACGTCTTTCTGCGCTTTCCCAGGGGCGACTAACCTTCAGAAAGAATTGCGAGAACTTATGGTCGAATGATTTAGATACTGTATCAGTCTCTAAAGGACAAAATGATTTGAACAAAGTTTCTCCTTGAGTTATAGTCTCAATATCATTCCCCTATGGCCTAATATAAAGGTGACGTGAGACTTTCAAAGTGGTTGACTGAGCACATCTTGACTCCACAAGATATATTAAAAAACAATGTGCTTTTAATAGTTTTCAGTTTAATTGATTCAGTAAAGCTTCTGGTGATCCAGAAGTCCTCGTGATTGTACATTTCAATCATAAGCCAGTCAGTGTTAGCCTTCTGGGAACACGCATATAATTGTTATTTGTAGTCAATATAGTTGGTTGGTATTTCATATTATTTTAGTGTGTTGTTGTTTCATTTAAAGACATGTGTCTGGCTGGAGATGTGAATTGAGTCATTTTAAAACAGAGGATAACGCCCAGACAATTAATTAGAAATGAAAATAAATCATGTCTAAAACACCTTGTTTTCCTCATTTGTCTACCGCTAATGAAAAACAGAGAGAATGTACATTGGAATTAGTTTGTTGAGTTTATTCATTACTATGGGGATTTGTTGGATTAAATTAATTAATTACATTTATAAATAATAACTTTGTGTCTTTCTTACACCAAAGGCAAGTTTTGAGCATATATGTAACAAAATTATTGAACTTTGTATTTCAAGTCTTAAGGATGTGAAATATTTTATTAAAAGTGTAGTAATGGTCGTGAAATCAATATTCAATAAAGCCCCAAATGGAAAAAAGTTCAGTTATGAGGTTAGTTTTATGAAAATAAATCCAATCTTAACCCAAAAATGAAAATGTTGTTGAAAGGTTGTTCCAAACCTGTATGAGTTTCTTTCTTCTGTTGGACACAAAAGAAGATATTTTGAAGAATATTGCTAACCAGAAAGTTGACAGTGGCCATTGACTAGCTAGACGTTAATAGCTACTGTCAACTGTCTGTTTACCAACATTCTTCAAAATATCTTCTTTTGTCTTCAACAGAGGTTTGGAACAATCTGTGGGTGAGTAAACAATGACAGAAGTTTAATTTTTATGTGAACTATCCCTTTAATTTGTCTTTGTATATATCCGGGTGTGTTTTCAGTTCTCTGAGATGTTACTATTGCTTTTATCTTGTGTTTGTGAGTCAACCGCTGTCAAGATTTTGCAAAATAATTGTCACGCTTCGGGAAGTAGAGGCGAACAGAGTCTGTTTGGGCAGCCATGATGTTCGTGGTAGGAATTCAATCTCAGATCTCCAGGCTACAAGTGTTCCTTCTTGTGGTGAAGCTGACGAAAACAGATAAGACTATGAACTTGTTCAACCTTTCTCCTCCTGGCATTCTCTCTCTTTGCTCAGTATCTACATCATCTCCTTGCCTTCAATTACCCTTACCCACAATGCATTTGTGTGGCATGAGGTGTTCATGGCCGCTACAGACCGAAGACATCTTAAAGAGCACTTGGCGAATAAAACCCTCCCTGCATAGTCCACTTGCACGCTGTCAGGAGGGAGTGAGTGAGAGCCTATTTACCCAAAGCAAGGTCTCAAGTGTGCTCGCCGCACCAGCGATTACGAATGGATAAACCCGGTGAACCCGTCCCAGCTGGACCGCTTCAGAAAACAGCTGTACTCGCGCCACTGACCCAGGCTGAACCCTGGTAGCTTTCCGCAACCGTGTCGGCATTGATCGAGGTCCCCGGGAGGCGCTGATTTAAGGTCAGCCGTCCTCCTCCACTTACAGATCTTTATCAGCGCAAGCTGGGAAGCAGAACTGAGCCGGGAACAGTGAGGCACTGCACACACTCACGTATGAGACAGTTCACGTCCCTCTCTCTTGCTTGCTCGCTCTCTCTCGAGTCTCTCCCTCTGTCCTTTTTCTTCTCCGAGCTGTCAAATCTCCATCCATTACAAACATTGGCTTTTTCCACCCTCATATTCATCAGTCTCTCCTACACGTCTCTTGCGACATCCTCAGAAGTGTGTGGTGGTATTAACTGCGGCACTGGAGATAGAGGCCTGTGCAGGAAGTGTATGTGGGTGTACGCCAGTGAAGATGGCTGAGTCCAGACTGGCTTTAATTTAAAGCCAAAGGCTCTTCCTCTGGGCTGTTTATCCACCTCTCTTTATCCCTCATCTGTTGATCGTTTTTTCTTCTTCTCCCTCTGCTCTTAACTTGAAATCTCTTTGACCCTTTCTACTTCGATCTCTCCTTCCTGTACGCCTTGCCATCCTTGGCTTGGTCATGACCAGTGACTTCATGGAAATCCACTATTTTGCAAATAAGCAAGAATGAAAAAGTCTTGTGTTTCTATATCTTCAGCCTTTTTGCTTATAATATCTCTTTAGGTGTGAGATTTTGAGCTTTGTAACTTTGCAGATCTAATACATGCACAAGCAGCTATAACTCTTAGGAAAAAAGGGTTCATTGGGGTTCTATATCTATTTCTCCAAAGAACCTTTTATACACTGTAAATCATTTCTGTTGTTTTCACAATATTATACTGTTTTCTCAACAGTGTCTTGCTGTATAACACATTTACATTATGTTACTGTAGATTTTGTTGCTTTCACAGTATTATTTTGTATTTTCAACAGTTATGTACTGTGTACACAGTTCACAGTATTTTACTGTAGATTTCCAGTGCATTCTGGGAAATTATCAGCTACTGTAAATCTAAATACAGCAGTGCAAATTGACCGCGAAAAACACAACACACAATTCTGCAGGTAAAATCGCCTACAAATAAAACATTTTCAGGACTGGATGACTATTAACAGTCTTCATTTATGTCAGTGGGGGGTGCTGGTGCACAAGAGGCCATTTGAAAGATTTTCTGTCATGACAGTGCATCATCAGTCTTTTCTGCCGACCTGGAACTTCGTCTGGTAAGTAGCATTTGTATTTATATGGATTCTAATAATTAAAAATTATTTAGAATAGCTGACCATGATTTAGATATTGAATTTATTTCTCAACATTTTACTATACGCTGTGTACAATGTAGTTCGGGACATGATACTGTTCATTTAAATACAGTAGTACGAAATGACCGCGAAAAATAACATCAAGCTGCCATTTTATGAAGAAGAACTCTCTGTAGTTCCCTGAGCAACAGAGCGCAGGCCGCATCGCGTCGTTGTCTCTGTCAGCAAAGTGTTCGCCATAAATATCTGGTTAGTGATGAATCTTTATATATTTTTTAATGCAATCAAATGATCAGTAACAGGTTGCCGTTAGTTTAAATAAGAACTGCCCACGGCATGTTCTATATTAACGTATGTAAGGCAAGAGCGGATTTCCTTCATGTTGAAAGCAACGTTACATGATTAGTAAGGTTAAATGTGATTTATTGCATACTCTTATAAGGTCAGAATCAAGCCTGCAGTCTCCCTCTCATTTACTGAAGCTTTCGCGCCTCGATGGCCCCTCGGAGACCGGTCCCAGTATAGCCGCCCCTCTGTGATTTCTAATGGACGCGAGGCAAACTAAATAATAAAATTACACTTCAAAAATGTTTTCCCCAAAGTTAGTTTATGTCACCGAAGGCAGTTATCATCACGATGATTTCATTTCAGGTGTTCGTTTTTAAAATAAGTTTAGTTTGAGTTAGTTATCTGACGCTTTAAAAACGGGGGGTGTGACATCATGATTGACAGCTGAGACTGACGTCTTCTCTGAGTGAAGTTGTCACTGAGGCACTAACGGACTTTTTTCGAAATTTTTGGGAGCAGATTAGAGCTTTAGCTTTAATTTCTACATTTCCATAACTGTTTATTTCACACCAACATAATTAATTGTTCTGCATCTGCGAGAGTGTGGGCGGGCTTTTGATATCGCAGCTGTACTTCCTGCTCTACTTCCTGCGCTCTACTGCGCAACTCCTGTCCTGAAATCGCTACTGCGCAGACTCGGTCCCAAGATGTCCGCGCCGTGCAAGGCTGCCTGAAAGCTTCAAATATGGCAAGCGGAAACAGATGATGTCGAGTCGTCCATATTTTTTTTACGGTCTATGGTCAGAATAATTTAACATGGATCTTTTTGCCATTTACCAGCGCCTGCGCGTTCATTAGGGTCTGGAATTGAAACTGAAATCTGATACCACAGGTTTGGACTCGGATTATTGTTAAAAAAAAAATTTTTCCGATTGCTCTTATCGATTTATTCGTGCCTATTATCGTGTAAATCACAACTTTATTCTGTACGTCTTTAATTACCTGAACTGGTGATCTGCCAGGACCTTGTGCAGTTGCGCGCTCATTTAAGGTTACCACAGTCTATCTGGACTGTCTATCTGGACTGAGGGAAGCGTTCAAAAGTCCTTTTTTTTCCCCAAAGACAAAGCTAGGTGTGACATTTACATTATTGTCTGCTATAATATCGTAATTGTTGTTCTGACTTGGTTACTCAAGTGGGTGGGGTAGGGGACGCATTGAAAGTTTAAAATGCGTGATATCACAAAAGCGAGAGAGACGTTTGATGATTTAATTAGTATACTAAAAATATTCTATAAATGACAAGAAAGAACCCTTTTTGTCACATTGAATAATGCAATGAAATGTATGTCAATAATATGAAATATTTAATCCGGAAAGAAAAAAAACAAATGATAATGAATGTACCCCTAAAAGTTTTTTCCTGGTTACAAAGAACCCTAAAGGCTTCTTTTGATTGAACCCTTAAAAGGGGTTCTATATAGAACATTTTAGGGCTTCCAAATACTGATAGAACCTTTTCTTCTAAGAGTGTACATAACACACTAAAGAGAGAGGTAAACAAGAAATTGCATCATATGACCCCTTTTTGTGATGTCACTGTAATTACATCTACAGTATAGAGAAAACGGGAATAGACACCATGTGCGTTTATTTAACGCACATAATGGTCTTTATGGTAACAGTATTTTTCAGATTTTGATCACATAATCTCTCAGTTCTTTAAAATCTCTCTCATGTGATCCTATTTTGAGTCACTCATATGAAACAATGGACAGAGAAAGATATCTTTGTGCAACTGGCTATCTGAACTCTGCTATAATCTGCCATTGGCATGTTAGTCTTCCCAACACACAAACACTTCTTTATGCTCCAAAATTCTTGCAGGCAAACAACCGACGGGTGACATTCAGATGTACTTTTGAAGTCTTAAGAGAACATTTATTATGAATGACTCAAATTGTAGAGGGAGAAAGATCGAGACCAATTTGATTTTTTTTAAACTTATTTTACTATTCACAAGCTTGTGAATAAGGCCAGTAAGATTTTTTATTTAAAAAATGCTCATCAAGGCTGCATTTATTTGATCAAAAATACAGTAAACACAGTAAAATCTTACATTTTTGTGGAAACCGTGTTACATTTGATAAATATAAAGTTCAAAATAACATCACTTATTTGAAATATAAATATGTTGTAGCATTGTATGTGTCTGTCACATGTGATCAATTTAGTGCATCCTCACAGCAGTCCAGTTGTGGAGTAGTGGAAAATCGGCCCATCCAAAATTATAAGCAACCACCCAGAGCAGCCTAACAACCACATAGCAATCTGCTAAAAACCCATTCAGAACCAACCTCAAAGCAAAACCCTATAACCACCCAAAAGGGGTTTAAAAAAGTATGAATCTAGTTATCTTTTACTGGGTTCTCTAATCCCAGGTTTTTGCATTGGGTTACACAAAGATTACTTAGCATACTTTTTCATTTCATGCAGAGTCGCCATGAGAAAGAAAACAGCCAATCAGCTCTTTGAACAATAGCACACACACTTTTCTCGACCTTGCTGAGTCTGCATGATTTCTCCCCGTTTCTATCGTTTAGGGAGCGCTGGTGTTCCATGAATATATATTGTCCACATGGGATTCAGCTCTGCGATAATGGTGTTCACATAATATATTCTCAGCTTACACCAACAAACAAAAGAAATGCGCATAATAAGTGTAGTTGAAAGCAGCTCAATGACAAACACTTGCGAACACTAACAGCACTCCCATTTATTTTTTCACAGGATCAATATATTCTTCCTTTGGGCCTGAGTCCTTCAGAAAGACATTTCGCATGTAAGGCAGCTCACACTTTGGACGTGGTTCGGTGGAGATTTTGTGATTTCACAGAAAAACAACTGCCTTGTTTCCGGGGGCAATTAAAGAATCGTTATATCAGCCTGTTTGATATAACCACCTTAAGTGCTGATAGATATTAAATGGTTTAAGTAAAACAATTAAATAATTTATTGTCTATACTGCAAACTTTTTTTTCTACAAAGTTTGGTGTTTTAAAATAAAGCCATGAATCAATTTTGCAGCATTAAAGGGATAGTTCACCCAAAAAAATTAAAATTATCCCATGATTTACTCATCGTAGGTGTATGTGACATTCTTCTTTAGGACGAATACAGTTGTCGTTATATTAAATAATATCCTTGCTGTTCCAAGCTTTATAATCACAGTGAATGTTTCTGTTTGAAGTCCAAAAAACTG
The DNA here is from genome assembly GCF_024679245.1 of Pseudorasbora parva. NCBI lineage: Eukaryota > Metazoa > Chordata > Actinopteri > Cypriniformes > Gobionidae > Pseudorasbora > Pseudorasbora parva. Next base: position 33,019,880 of record NC_090177.1, read on the forward strand.
CATCTATCCATCATAAAAGTGCTCCACACGGCTCTGAGGGGGTTAATAAAGGCCTTCTGAAGCGATTTAAAACTTTATAAATTGTAATCTCTAACTTCTGCGAACTGTTGTATGAGTGATCACGAGAGACTGGCGCTCTAGCATATGACGTAGGATGCTCCGGTGAGAATTTGCTCGTGAAAACCAAGTTTATTGACATTGAAGAACATCCATGTGAAGAATTTAATTTTTTGAGCTATTCTCCACATTTCATTTTAATTATTTGATTATCTCTAAATCCTCCGACATTTTTCTTTAAACAACCTAGTTTAAAGGCCAATTCGCACTGCACATAGACTAGCTAAACCCAGCCCGATCTTCCGGCAATTTGATTTCACCCGGCAGCTCATGCTGAAAACATACATGTTTTTATCCTGCTTCTGTTATAAATTTGCAGGGATCAACCACAAACTTGCTAGAGAAGCGATGAATCGTTGGTCTGACTGGTTGAAGGACTATCGATTGCGTACAGAGTCATTTGAACTATGCCCGTTGATCACACCTCTTGTGCAGTAGAAAATACAGAGCAGACTCCCCAGACCAATGTTCAATCTTAAAAGATTGAGCTTGGTCTGGTGATAGCCAGGCAACGCCGCACAGACAAAGGCCAACAAACACGTCTGTTGGATGTTGTTGGATTAGTGTGATACCCCTGTCGGTGTTTGTTGGTCTGGGTTTGTTTTCTCCTAACTGAACACAGTTCAATCGGCTTTGTCATTGCTATGATTTAGGAGTTGTTGGGGCTGTAAATGTCTAAGCAGTATGGTATGATTTTCCAACAAAAAAAACAAAAAAACCTGATGTAATCTGACCTGAACACGAACCGTTGCCATGACGATGAGGCAAGTACATTGCAAAGAGGTGTAGGTGTAGATGCTGGGTGTGCTGAACTATAAAACATGCTGCAATCTTATACTTTATATATAATTAATGGAGAATCGCTCATGGTTTTCTGACCATTTCTATGGGTGCTCGATTTTTTCGTATCCATTGGGGCAGTGTGAAAATTACATTTATTTTTCATAAAATTCTAAATCCAACAGTTGGCGTTTGTCTGTCCAGTGTGAATTGGCCTTTATAGACTTATAATTCATAAATTCGCAACCAGTGTTTTGTTTTGCTCTATCCTCTGCGTTTCCGTGTTCGTCACCGGAACGGCAGTCTCTGGTGTCACACGTGTACGACAGTTAGCAGAAATCAGGGATTACAGTTAAGTTATAAATATGGATATTTTTCTTACATAAATGCATTGCTTCGATTCATAAGGCCTTTATTAACCCAGAAGATGTGTATTACTTTTATTATGGGTAGATGCACTTTTATGGACTTCAAAACAGAAATTATAAGTGTGTCCCATCTAAATTTTAAAATACACAGTTTAACTCATTCATTCCCCCATAAACACAGAATTTTCCTTTATTTGTGGGGGAAAAAAAACGCTCTCCCACCAAACAATGAATTTTCAGTGTTTCTGTTTTTTTACTGTTATAATGTCACTAGGGGGCGCTTTTATGCTTCTTCTGAATGAGTACAGAATTTCCTGATCAAAACACAGGCGAAGAAGACGCAAAAAAAACAAGCTGATGTAATGTAAGCAGATGCATAATTAAAATAAAGCGAACGTCAACATTAAACATCATAGAAATCAAAACTATCTAATGTTACTGAATGAAATATGGACCCAAGATGAGCTATAGGACTGTGCAAGCATTAGGAGTGTTGATGGACTCGATCTACTCCATCTGTGTTTGATCATCGCTCTGAATCTGATCTTTCTCAAAAACGGCATTTTCTCAGTTTTTTGTTCCAAATGTTGCTTTTTTTATGAAACTTATCCATATTTAAGTGTTGATAAAAAAAGGAATGCACGAAGCTAGAATAAAATGTTGTCATTTTCTTTTTAAAGCAGAGGGTCAGCTCTTTCTTTTGATATAGTGCATGCTCAGATATTCATACAACAAAATATTCTATGGGTCTATTACATTTTTGTGAAAATGATCAAAAACCCTGGCGTTGGCCGGCAACTTTTTTTTTTAAAACGCTGGCAGGGAAAGAGTTAATAATTCATCCTGCCTTCATCTCTGAAAATTTGGGCTTATTTTTTGTTTTCCCGTGCGTAATTTGCCTACTCCATGGTGTCATAGACTCTTCAATTCTTCATTATGTTTATTCGTCTGTTTATAAACCCATTTATAATTCTACTCTGAGCTTTTTAGCATGACATAAATTCCAATTAAAATTTCACAGGCCCTCAACTTTCATATTCCCTAATTAGTTTAGGGCAACTGAGGTGCCAATCTTTGTGTTGAGGTTGGCAATAAAAGTGAAGCAAGTAACATTTTCCTTTAACCTCTCACCTAAACCAACTAGAGTTAAAACAGAAAGCAGTTTTCATTATGCCTGTCTTTTCCAGCACCAGCATTTTATATATCTCCGACATGGAGATGAGAGATTCAGATGGTTTGAGGAACTTTCCAGCTGTTATGAAGCAGTCCTCATAACCCTGTCACAGGCCTTTACTGCCTCCTCTGATATTTCACCTTTTATCGCATCTGGCAAAGTTTGACAGAATAAAGTGGAAAAAAATGAAGCACACATGAAGGAGGAAAGGCTTGAGGATGAGAGACTGAGAGACCATTTCTGAGAAAGACAGACAATCACAGACACACAGAGCACAAAGCGCAGCAATTTACCGGACTTTATTGTGTTTGCAAAGCAAAACTCAGATAGAAAAGAAGGCTTCAACTTGACAATGCATTAGTATGTCTTCTACTCAAACTGTACAAGAAAAAAATGGAATAAAAAATAAGCTCAAATCAATGTTCTCATTTTGAAAGGAAAATGTGACAAAAATCAAACAATTCTCACGCAGTCAAGAGAGGACACAGATAAGTGTATACTATTGTCAAAGAAGTAAAGTTTCTTGGGGAACGCATTATACTTTTGTGAGAGAATGCAAAAGCATTCAGACATATTTTTATCTATTAAATATATGTTTTCCCCATAATGATGTGATTTGAAATCTTCTATTAATGTATGGATCCATAATTTTTTTTATAAGATATATTTGATATAGTTTATATATTTTTATATTTTATATTAAAAAACTATAAACATTAAATTTATCCGTCTTTCCTTAACTCCAAAAATGTGCTAACTGATCTAATATAAATACTAATGTAAATGTAACATAAAATATAAAAAACATAAGTGTAAATATAAACAATTACTGCTAGAAAGAAGTACTTATTAATATTGAGCTTACAATAAACATGGCCATGAATATGGTAATTATATATACTTTTTGCTATTTTCTTATTTGAGTCCATTTTTGAACTTTAGTTTAAACCTAAATCATAGCAATGGCAATAAATTATTATTATTATTATTAATTCTAAAGTTTAATAGTCTAACATGGCGTGTAGATTGAAAGTCTTGTGTAAGCTGGCCTCTCTTGACTTTATAACTTTAATATCTGATGACACTTTCCCACAAATTTCATCATACTTTCAATATTCTCTTTTATACTCACACTGCAGCAGTTTATTTTTTTATCTGTCATTCTTCCTCCCATCCATTTAAAGTGCAGTCAAATGAATAGAGCCGCGGATGAGCAAAAAAGTTTGTTGTTTTGTCCTTGAAATGCCCACTTCAATTCAGTTACATATGAAACAGTTGGTAATGTCTAGGATGCGCCCATTCAATAATGGCTTTCTGGCGGCGAAATGGCTAGGCTTTTGATTTGCAATATTTGGATAAATAGCCCACAAAAGATGATTCATCCCTTGAGTAATGAAGACATATGGTTTTTGACTGAATTAGTGCATTGTTATGATCAGTCTCAGAAAATGTGGGAGGAAATACTGGGGTACAATGGATTCAATAATAGCGCCCTCACAAACTGGCCTTGTTAGTGTCATGTTTGTATTAATGCATGGGAGGGGTCTGCGATTATGGTCCGCTAAGCCTGCCAATACCGAGTATTTAGCTGAGACGAAGAGTGGGCACACATTGCCTGCATGTCTGGCGGCGATACACAATTGTGCAATAAAATGCAGAGTATTTGGGTGACAGTAGCGGTGGATCCAGTGCCAAAGTTGGTTGGCATGGCAAATCGCATCACTGAGTCCATCAATTTTAGCTCCCATCTAACATTACAACCACTTAGTATAGTCACTCGGACCATTAGCGATCACATCCCTGTATAAAATTCACTTCGTCTCTGGGTTAAGAGGTAATGTTTTATTCACTGTAGTGTTTTAAAACCCAGAACTCCAGAAGAACATATGCTCCTAACAGCATCACGGTTTTATGTTGTATGATCAGGGCAATTAGCATGTCCGTAAGCAAAATGACAGAATTAGAAACTGTTTAACTGGAATGACATCTTTGGTGGAATGATACAAAATGAACAACAGGTTTATACTATATGTACAGAGGCCAGCTAGTTTAGGCCAGCTAGTTACTTCCGCCAAAGAAGGTCAAAAATCCAGCGTGATCATATATATATATATATATATATATAGGCATCTATGTACACATATGTGTCGCCACGAGCAGCAGGGTTTAAAATGGATTTGTATGTCTATGCGTTTTTTACTCTCATAGAAATACACCCCATTGACATGCATTATACGAGCAATGGTTGAAGTTAAAAATCTTCATTTGTGTTTTACTGAAGAAACAAACACACCTACATCTTGGATGCCCTGGGGGTAAGTAAATAAACATCAAAGTTTCATTTTTGGGTGAACTATCCCTTTAAGTTACCAGTAGCGATAATCCACTCAGTATCTCTCAAACGCTGAATGAGTTTATATTTAGCCTGCACAAGTCCTCATATTATAGCAGAGGCATGATGTAAATAAATGATTCATTGTGCAGTTTTGTGTTTGCTGCTACAGCCTACATTTACTGACCAGCCAATAAACTAGTGACATGTTGTACCCAAGTTTAATAAATCCATATCACACAATGTGATGTGTAATAATCTTATAGGATTACTAAAATCGTATAGTGTATCCCGGGCCTACCATGCTGGTGATGCTGGTTGGAAATCGAATCCCGTTCGGAGTGAGTGCAAGTAGGATCATATGAAGGACTTTTAATAAAGTAAAATGTAAAACCTGTATATCCAACATCCTAAAACATCATTCCAATAAACCAATAAGATTTGAGGGACAAGTTTACAGTTTATGTGAAGTCTTGGTTTAGGCTACAACCAGGGTTAGGTGCTTCTACATCAGTGTTATTCATCATTTCCTGCTTTTTCATTCATCATTCCAATTTTAGGGATTTTAGGTTTGGGGGTAGGGATATGGTTAGGATCCAGGAATGTTGTTCCAGGATCAACAATATGTACTCTGCAAAATCAGGATGTGCGAAGTAAAATATTTACAATATATTATTGTGTGGTAGGCTAAGACACTCCTCCTGTCTCTGAATGGTTGTTTCGTACCGGGAGCAGTGTATTTCTGCAAATGGCAATAGGACCACTTGGAGGAGCTTGATTTTTTCACAACAAATATGTAAAAAATACATTTTTTACAAAAGTTACCAACAGCAGCTTTAACTAGATCACGTTTTCCACTGTTAGTGAAAACGTGATATAGAATCATTGTGAGTTGCAATGATGAGATCACTGCTTTCATGCGCTCAAGATGTCTGTGATCAGCTATAATGTTAATTTCTGCAACCTTTCATGCCACGATCTTAATATAATCCCATATATCTAAATATACTGCAGCACTTTTCACGATCAGTTAACCATGAGAGCTGTAATAGTGAAACGTCCTAAAAGAGAGCGTTATACATAGCCATTTCAAATGGAAAGACGTTAGCCAATCACAGCCGTGGGCATTTACACTGAAGTCTCACAGCAGACACGCCCCTGCAAACAGAGCATTCAAAGCAGAGAATAAAATCAGTGTAGGGAAAATTAGCCTAGAAATCTAGATGCACCCTAGCGGCAGCAAATCTAATTTGCAGCGAGTGTCATCTAGCAACTCTCCATAGACTTGCGAGCTTGAAAAATGAAATTCTGGTCAGGCCAATCACATCGTGTATAGAGTTGTGGGCGAGCTTATCATAATGACGGCAGAGTTGCAGAGGTTCTGCGTGCTGCTTAAAAACAAAGAAGCTGGCGAACGGCGGTCTTTAAAATCACCTTTGACCGCGACTCTGGAAGACTTGGAGTTAAGCTTTTCTCTGAGAAAAGAACGACACTGAAGTCATTCTTAAGTAGGGAAGATGTGTTCGGAGTTTAGCCGACCGGATACGGCGAAAGTTTAATCTATCAACTAGCTCCTCTTCACGTTGCTCAGGTTGGTTGTAACGCTATCCAAATGTGTGCAGAGTGACTTTGAAAGACAACCGTTTATCCCACCACTCAGATTGAGCCCTGTCAATGTTGAGTTTCCAGACCAAGCATCATGATGTCAGGCTAAGGAAAAATACCTTTTATTTCTAAATTATGACAATTGATGTAAAAACTATAATAACATTATAAGTGCACCCCAGGAAACATCATAAAACAATAAAACAATGCAGTTCATGAACCCTTTAAAACCTTTTTTTGTGATGTTGAGTTGTCCATTTCCTGAGCGACATCAACAGTTGCCAAGGGAATTTAAGATTTACCCAAATGAATGGCAACTACCAATGGCAGCACAGAAAATGATCCGCCGTTTTACAAACTGTATTACATACATTTTTGCACAATCTGCTTACTTCCCAGAGAGTTAGGTTTAGGGCTTGACTTTCAATCGTAAATTAATACAAAATTGCCACCTCATAAAATAATGAGGTTTTCCTATATGAGATCAGGTTTGAACGCCAACTAGCAACCAACATTACTACTTTGACAGCCGTCATTATGCTAAAAATGATTTTGGGGTTATGTTTGATGCTTATTAATAATATGAATTTCAATATCATCAAGATTGCATTACACATGTTCGGTATTGTTGATTTTAGCTCTGAAGCTTCAGGGAACTATGTACTGAATAACTTGGGGAATGATCCACAGTAAACAGTCGTTAACCTCTTCTAAAAGTGTTCTGGAAACTGACATTTAGAGTAAATCAGCACTTATGGATATATAAATAATAAATGAATAGAAAACAAACAAGTTGTGGGATAAATAATCACTCTTAAAGTTCATCGCCTGCTGTGTTTGCCACCTCAGGGTCACAGGACCAATTAATATTTATTAATTAAAAGAACCCTGCAGGCTACATGGAAATTATGTGCGCGACCAAACAAGGCATCAATACAGCCTAAATGCCTGCGACAGAAAATAAGCATTAAAAAGTGCAGTGGCTGTATAATTAATCATTATGATTTCCCTCAGGGATCTGTAATTCTAGGAGCAGCATGTGTTAGTATGCGGAATGCAGTCTGGCTGTATTTCTTGTAGACGGCATTGCTGAACTTTCACTATTCTTCTGCTGCCATTCCATTATTTTGTTTCACAATCGCCAGACAAACCGAGATTTGCACAGTGCTTACAATCTGTCTGAGCGCAAGTCTTAGTCATTTTTCAAAACGACGCCCGTGCATTATTCATCTGCTTTTACTTTCTCTCTTCGAAACGTCTCTAAAAGAGCTAAAGGACTTATCGAGGGCTACTTTTGACAAAATTAGGACAACTGTTCTGCCCCTGTGCCCACCTCCAACATCTTCCTGTTTCGCCATCTCCATCTATCCCTCATTTGCATTGTGTTCTGTCCGGCGATGACCGGCGATGCCTCTCTCTGGGGGCCGGAGAGGGTTTCCATGGCGACTCAGTGGGAGTCTGAGCGTGAGGGTGGTCTGAAGGATGGCGACTTCCTCTTTCAGCTACATGACACGAGCACAAAAAGAACAGCTCTGAAAGAGAGGGTTGAAAAAAAGGAGCAGAAAGGAGGTGGGCCATCAGGGGTCAGGAATAGGGGTCAGTGTAATTTGCACAGCGCCGCTTCTCTTTGATAAAGGGCGGTGAGAGGAAGCGTGGTGCATCTGTAGGGATCCTGACTGCCTGTGTGCGGGGAATATCCATCGCTCATTCAGGGCTTGTTGAAATACAAAGCATTAGGAGAGTACAAAAGGAGAGGGAGAAAGCTACCCCAGGAGATAAACACAGATCCTTCCAATGGACCGCAAATTCTCTATAAAGATATAGAGCTGAATTAAAAAAAAATGTCTTAACTGCTACTTTCTTCTTATTTACTAACTTAAGAATAAAGTTAAGAGTATTTTGTATTTCCCAAAAAAGATTTATTGAGAATATTTGTTTCGTCTTAAGACAAAACGTAAGATTTTAAATTCCTGTAGTAAATTTTTTAAATTAAAAATCACTGTAAATAACTTCTTAAAGTTAGTATAGCCTCTAAATTGTATTAAATCCCCATGGTAAAATGCTGAATTTATTAGGTTGTTTAAATACATAAACTTAAACATTACAACATAACACAAGCTACATCTAATACTCTAATGTGCATAATATTCTGAAATGACACCATGATCGATAATTTAAACAGTGATCAGTCTTGATTATGGGTGACAACTTGTATCTGAATTCGAAACCCTACATAAAAAAAAAAGTAAAATTGAAACATTTATGTCAATGAGAGTGCTTCATATTGAGAGATACTCTAAAATAACTTCTAAAAACAAAGTGCATAAAAAAAAATTCTAAATGCTGAACTACCGTCAAGCCGATTTATATTTTCTATGTGACATAACTGTAGGGCAAACAGGCTTTCTTCCATTGCCCACCAGTTATTAGACAGAGCACATTTACATGCACGTTCTTAAGCCGGTTATGCCCAATAAGCCGACAATGAACATGGTCATGTAAACGCGGTAACCCGTTTTCTTTTATCGGAGGAAACTCGTAAACAGCGTATGCATAAACCGGTCGGGACAGGGTGTTTTTTGCACTCTTACCCTGATTTCACGCTGCATGTGAACACATTAACCTGCTTTCTGACGGCTTATTGAAGTGCGCATGTGTGATAGGTGACAAAAACGCAAACTTAGAGCAGATTTAAATGGATCCAGATAGAGCGAGCTAGCGTTTTTGCATGAAATAAGGACATATATCACAAACGCAGACTCTTTTAAAGGACAACTCCGGCAAATTTTTAAGTTTATCTTGATCGTTATATCTTTGTGAGTACAGTCTATAGAAGAAAAAAAAACGAACCGGATTGGTGCTTGCAACACGTAGTTATTACAGTTAATTAGCCTGACAAGCCAGACCCACGTCAAGATGTTTGGTCTGGAAACTCATTTCAACACTTTTTCCATAAACTGAATATGAACTGAATACAGCCGGAACTTTACTTTATAACGTTTTAAATTAGGGCCGGGACTTTAACGCGTTAATTAAGATTAATTAATTACGTGACTTTAACGCGTTAATTAATTACGCAAAAAAAAAAAAAAATATTTAACCACACTTATTTTTGCACCGCGGAACGTTTTTCAATGAATGAGTTTCGACGGACCAATTATACTGAAACACCAACTAGCGCTCCGGAGTCACGACAACAACAAACCATAGTGAACATGAACGAAGAAGCTGATGAGAGCGCTTTGCTTGGCCCCGTGGATGGGAAATTTTGTTTAAAAAAACGAAAGAATGGAAGCGTCGTCAAGAGCATGGTTGTGTGCAAGCTATACAACAAGGAATTCGCGTATCACCGCAGCACATTGAGCCTCAGATATAACAAATATGCTTTTGCTACACTTAATGGCAAACATTGCGCTGGTCTGCTGGACTGAGATAAATAAACAATATTTTGTTGATTAAGCTTATGTATTCAGTCATTATTCAATGGTATACTAAAAATACATGTGAAAAATTACTTCTCATTGTTCTCAGGTCAAATATTTATGCAATTAAAATGCGATTAATTAATTACAAAGCGTCTAATTAATTAGATTAATTTTTTTAATCGAGTCCCGGCCCCATTTTAAATATAGATTTTTCTTACACAAATGAACCAATTCACTTCTAAAGGCATTTATTAACCTCCCGGAGCCGTGTGGAGCAGTTATATGATGGACAGATGCATTTTGATGGACTTCAAAAACAGAATAACAATCCTTATATTGTTAGATAAAGTTTAGATTAGCCAGGACTTTTTTAATATTACTCAACTTTTATTCGTCTGAAAGAAGAATGTCATATACACCTAGGATACACGTATATAATTTTCATTTTTGGGTAAACTATCCATTTAAAAGAGCAAATTCATACACCATATTGATGATGCCTATACAGGCAAGCAGATGAACCCAGATTATAAATGCAATAGTTTTGGTAGGCTTGTCTTGCTGTACAGCTGCTGCTGTGGTTGCAAGCAAGTAATAATAATAATAATAATAATTTGTTACATTTATATAGTGCTTTTCTAGGCACTCAAAGCGCTTTACATAGAAGGGTGAATCTCCTCAACCACCACCAATGTGCAGCATCCACCTGGATGATGCGACGGCAGCCATATTATGCCAGAAATATGCTCACCACACACCAGTTGATTGGTGGAGAGGAGACAATCATTATATGGGGATTATTAGGGGCCATGATGGACAGGGGCCAATGGGCAAATTTGGCCAGGATGCCGGGGTTACACCCCTACTCTTTATCGAAGGACATCCTGGGATTTTTAGGGACCTCAGTTTAACGTCTCATCCAAAAGACAGATGTACACAGTACACAGTGTACACAGACTCGCTCTGCTAGACAGAAAGAAAAGCAACAGAGCAAGTACAAAGACTTAGACCGTAAGACACAAAGAGACAGTAAAAAGTGCTGCAGCAAACAAGAGACCCCCGTAGCAGATACAGACAGGTGGTGCTGGGGAGAAGGTGGGTTAAGACGAGAGCACAGTCTAATGCTACCTGGTCAGACCGGCATATAAAAGGCAAGCCTAGATAGATGTTGTCAATTGGCTGCTGCACCCAATCCGTGGCAAGTTATAATTTCATGACTGAGGTATTTCTTTAAAAAGATTTTCATAAATCTGTCCCCAGTTTCTGGACCTTCATTTTTTACATAAAGTTCATTATGGGAAAGTTTTTCCTCTCTCTAAACAGATATCAACTTCTAGAGCATTAATGTGGAACATCAGACCCTGGGAGACATCCAACCACAATGTGAATATCCTCACTTCTATTCTTACAAATACTCACAGGGACAGAAGCCAATGACAAAATTATAAATGGACTGAATTATTCTTAGTCTAACATTACATACGCTTACATAAGAAAGCGCAGAGCAAGTATTCAGATGCCCAGCATTCACTCAAACTCAGTTGATCTACTGCAACTTTTTTCCTAAGTGCTTGATAATGTATTTGAGTGCATTTACATTTATGAATAATTGATGATACGAGTGGTTCAGGAAAAGTGTGTTGGTTTACATAGTGTAAGCTACACATGTCAGGGAGCGAGCTTGTGTATAATGTAACAGGGAAATGTCAGTCAGTGTTACTGCATTTCTGTAGTCCTGCTTACCTCTGTGTTCATATGATACTGATTCTTACGCACACACACCCGTACATTATGTATCCCTTGACTGCAGGTCTGTTCCTAAATAATCCTGCCTTTCTAACTTTCAAGGTACTTCATACAATATGTAACCGCATTAGAAAGCTCTACATAGGCTGCACAAATAGCTAGCTTTATAATGAGAGACATGACAAAATTTCAGTAGAGAGGATATTAGCATGTTGCTAATCTATTTACATTTAGCCTATAGGTCTATATATGAAATTATAACTCATATATTTTAAAATGTTTTTTTTCCTGTAAACAAAGCTGAATTTTCAGCATCATTACTTGCAGTCTTCAGTGTTACATGATCCTTCAGAGTTTATTCTGATATGATTATTTGATGCTTAAGAAACATGTATTATTATTATCAATAACTGAAAACGGCTGTGCTGTTTAATCTCTTTGTGGAAGCTGTGATACAATTTTTTTTCAGGATTCCTAAATATTTTTCAGGATTTTTCAGGAAAAATGGCTCACCGATTTGCAACTGAACACAATCAAATATTAGTGTCACTAATGGTGGATCTGGCGAAGAAGTTGTCAGAGATCAAAATATTGATTTTGAAGATGTTGAAAATGATCGTTTTGAGAATGTTTGAGATAAAAGAGGCCAGATGCTGAATGAAATATGCTTTATTTTATTCTTCTGTAATTCTTAATAATTGTTACTCTAATATCAGGAGAGTTTTATATTATCGTGACAGGCAGATCCATCCGTGTAGATCCGGGCCGCTAAAGACCCGAATATGTAATAATGATTGGCGAACAGACAAGCATTTAAGGGTTAATGTATTCTTGCTGAATAAAAGTATTACATTTTTAAAAAATCTTACTGATCCAAAACGTTTGACTGTAGTGTATATTAGGAGGCATTCTATTTTTTGTTTCGATAGTGTATAACATTAGCATGTTGCTAAGATAATGGTAATAGGCTACATACAGTTACACACACAAATATTAGACAACATACGTTTTTATCCATTTTCATTTATATCAAAATATTTGTATTGCCACTTTATGTTTACTTAAAATCGATCTCTTGCTTTATCTGCCTTGGGTTTATTTTTTCACTAAGCTTGCTGCATTGCATTATGGGACCATCTTTATTACAAACCCGATTCCAAAAAAAGTTGGGACACTGTACAAATCGAGATTAAAAAAGAAATGCAATCATTTACAAATTTCATAAACGTATATTTTATTCACAATAGAATAGACAACATATCAAATGTTGAAAGTGAGACATTGTGAAATGGCATGCCAAATATTGGCTCATTTTGGATTTCATGGGAGCTACACATTCCAACAAAGGACAGGTAGCAATAAAAGGCCATAAAAGTTAAATGTACATATAAGGAACAGCTGGAGGACCAATTTGCAACTTATAAGGTCAATTGGCAACATGATTGTGTATAAAAAGAGCCATTTCCAGATGTGCAAGCTGCCCAGAGAAAATAAGTTTATCAGACTGCAAAGAGTTTGAAGTTATCATCATCTACTGTGTATAATATCATCCAAAGATTCAGAGAATCTGGAACAATCTCTGTGCGTAAGAGTCAAGGCTGGAAAACCATACTGGATGCCCGTGATCTCCAGGCCTTTAGACGGCACTGCATCACATACAGGAATGCTACTGTAATGGAAATCACAACATGGGCTCAAAAATACTTCCAGAAAACATTCGGTGAACACAATCCACTGTGCCATTTGCTGCTGGCTAAAACTCTATAGGTCAAAAAAGAAGCCATATCTAAACATGATCCAGAAGTAAAGGCGTTATCTCTGGGCCAAGGCTCATTTAAAATGGACTGTGGCAAAGTGGAAAGCGTGTGACCTGGGCAGCTTACACATCTGGAAGGCACCATCAATGCTGAAAGTTCAAGTATATCCAAGTTCTAGAACAACATATGTTCCCATCCAGACGTCTTCTCTTTCAGGGAAGACCTTGCATTTTCCAACATGACAATGCCAGACCACATAATGCATCAATTACAACATCCTGGCTGCGTAGAAGAAAGATACGGGTACTGAAATGGCAGTCCAGTGCAGATCTTTCATCCAAATAAATCATTTGGTGCATCATAAAGAGAAAGTTGCGACAAAGAAGACCTAAGACAGTTGAACAACTAGAAGCCTGTATTAGACAAGAATGGGACAACTGTAGAGAATGAGACGAACATAATTCACCCATGTTATTAAATATAGTTCTATATACTGCTGAGGATTAACACAGTACTGTTCAGGGATCGTGGTCTCTTTAAGTTTGTCTGATGCGTGTTGACGTTGGTTAACACCCACTTGAGAGGAGTTGTGTTTTTTTGGTGATTAAACGAGACACTCGTGTGCTCAACGTGAGAAGTCGTCGCTTGTTATTCACAGGAATTTCCACACAACATTCATATTCCTAAACTTGAGCAACTCTTTTGCGGACTATTATAAAAAGAAGAGGAGATGCCACACAGTGCTATACATGGCCTTGTCACAGCTTTTTTGAGATGTGTTGATGCCATGACACTTAAAATCAACTTATTTTCCCCTTAAAACTATACATTTTCTCTTATAGTTTAAACATTTGATATGTCATCTAGGTTAAAATATTGAAATTTGAAACTTCACATCATTGCATTCTGTTTTTATACACAATTTGTACAGTGCCCCAACTTTTTTGGAATCGGGTTTGTACAAAGGATACTGTACATGCAATGCTGCTTTATAATTTGGTTAAAAGAAGGTGGCAGAACTATTAAGTTGCCTACTTTCTGGAACAGTCTTCGAGTCAGTTAATGCCTTAAAATGTTGCCCACTTTAATAGGCAGTTGAATAGGTTGTGGAACACAGCATGTGTCTGTTCGTACTGCTCCAATCTCAGTAGCAGCATTATCCTTGTCTCTCACTCGAATGACACACAAGATTTCAGCCAACAATTTCCACATTTGACATTCGTGACTAATAAACAGACTTCCTCCTGTCTGAGGGGTGTTTGAAGCGCTCTGAGCTCATATAATTAAAGGAGAGCGCGTGGGCTCGTTCTCTGTGTCTGGGATGCTTATTTGAGAGAACGGAACAGGAACTGAGGATTCATTTGTTTGGAACTCAGAGTACTTCTATAATAGAGTGTTGGGATGCATTTATACACACCGTTCTCTTTTCCAGTCCTCTCTGTTCCATCATCTCACCTCACCTCACCCGTGTCTTCATCTATCTGCCTTATTATTTCTCTCTCCCTTCTCCGTCCCGATTCTTTTTCTCTGACGTGGTCATGGTAACCTTCTCAATGTCAGTTACACAACAGTGAAGAAGAAGGCAATTTTTATGACAGCTCCACCTTATCAACCTTCTCAAGTCTGAGCAGTGTGTGTATCATTCAACACACTCTCTTTCACTTTCTGAGACGGTTGTACTTGGTTAACAAGTACAGACAGATCGCTGGGAGATGTTTGTCACCGTTCTGTCCTTCCTTACTGTTGCATTTTACAGTAAACTCAAGTTTATCTCTGCCTAATCAAACCACGCTGTTCTCAGAAGCTCACCACAGCGCAGGTTCCCATGCATGTCACAGACACAAATTCAGGAAGAAGAAGAAATATTATTCTATGGGGTCACATTTGAAGTTCAATTTTCCTATTCTTTTGTTATTTTAATGTCACATCTCAAAGGCATTTAGATGATTTTATCCCTCATGACGTTCAGTGTATAGCTGCCAAAAGTGCTCCCCTGTGGCAGAGGGTGTCAAATGGAGACCAAAGGGTGTGCCGAAGATGCTTTATTATTTTTAGGTTGATACTGGCAGCTGTTTGGATTAAATTTCTGCTCTGAGTCGTGGCATGTTTATGGGAAAATTCTTCAAATAATTTAGCCATAAGGGCAAGATGTTATGAAAAAATAAAAACATTTCATAATTTTATTTCAGTTCACTCATACAGTCCCAGGGTGAAAAAAAGTTTTAATATTTGTTTTTAATAAAAATAATAAATAAATAAAATATTGGTAACACTACAATAATGTTCCACATATAAAGACAAATTAACATGAACTAACATTGAAAAATATGCCTTAAGCATTTATTAATCTTAGTTCATGTTAATTTCAAAATTTCTTATACATTAAAAAGATGTATATGTTAATATTATATGATCTGAGCTGACATGAACAAGTTTTTTAACTAATGTTAACCAAGATTTTTAAATACTGTAACAAATGTATTGCTTGTCAATATTGCATTAAAGAAAGTGTATGTAAGATTGTGGCCAAAACTGGTACTGCTATCACTATCCCCTCCCCCAGACTCGAGGTTGTCAGATCATCTGCAGGATCCAGCAGAAACGTTTGTAGCTGCAGCAAGGCAACTAACGCAGATCTGGCAACCTGGATGCCCAAACACTACTGACTTTGTGATTGGTCGATAGGTGGAGGGCGGAGCTTTAGGCCAAAACACAACATGAAAACATCCACATCAGTTGAGGGCTGCAACAAGAACTTTTAAATGAATAGTAGTCCTGGCCAGACAACTGTTGTCAGTGATATAAGTATTTGAAATGAACATGATTTCTTAATGTCTAGTGACATATCAGGGCCATTTTATGATTAATTGAAATACATTTTTTACATACAGTTCCTTTAACTAAAGTGTAATTATTTGGTTAAGTGTTACCAAATAATTTAAAATTAAAGAATAAAAATATAAGATTGAAAAAATATTCATGTTGCAATGGATACATCTTTTTTTCATTTTTAGCCCCTGCCATTTATCCCTCCCTTTACACACACTAAAACGAAACCCTTTGAGCTGTAACCAGCGGCCTTCGAAGTCTCTTTAGTAAAGCTTTCACCTGAGGGTTCAGCATTATACTGTTTTTCGTAGTAATTTGTAAGAGATTTTGTATAATTATAATTCATCCTTGTAGATGCAGTTGATAGGAGTGGCAGAGCTCAAGCCTGAAGCTACTGGGGCAGAACCTGCTCTGTTGGCAACACTGATAACGAATAATGAATATAATTAGCCTACCTTTGGTCCAGAGCTGCCTAAACACACACACACACACACACACACACACACACACACACACACACACACACACACACACACACACACACACACACACACACACACACACACACACACACACACACACACACACACACACACACACACACACACACACACACACACACACACACACACACACACACACACACACACACACACGAAGTGATTACAAAAGACGATGCATTGGAACAGAAAATGAGGTAAGAAATAATAGTGATTGGGATAGCTGTTCTCAACCAGGCAGCCGGTATCCAGAAGGCCTCAGCTGTTCTCCTGGGGGGGGGCCCTTATAAGTCTTAAAATTATTGTAATTGTTATATTATTTAAATAAAATACTTAAATGTCATCATTAACCCTACATAACATTTTTTTTCTTCATCTTTTTTTTTTCTTAGGTAAAAGCACCAGAGCAGGGCCTTAGAATATCAGATAAGGCAGGTCATGGAGTCAAAAAGGTTCTACTGGTTTAAGGATGCAAAGACTGAATTTGGCCATTTCCATAACACCAAAAAGAAGGACACTTCACAGTCTTTAGTAAGGCAAGAATAATTGCATAGGACATGGTGTAGGCAACTCGTAACTACAATACAATTTTGTCCATCATATGGATGGTATCATGATACAGTGATTCAGAAATAGCCTACTCTATTCATTGTTACAATTTGACCTACGAATACCTTGGTGTAGACCAATGTTTTTTATTTATTCAAGACATTGTGATATAGAATATGTTTCAAAAAATGAGCACTGAGATGAACCTGTCTTGCAAAGTGCACAGTGCCTGAAAACATAGGCCTAACATTTCTGGACTTCTGGAAATAACAGAAATACAAATAAATACACATTTCAGCAAGCAGATAGAGCAAGCACTGACTACCATAGTAGGGAAAGAAATACTATCAATGGTTGCTCTGATACAAAAATTCTTCAAAATATCTTATTTTGTGTTCAGCAGAAGAAAGAAACTCAAACAGGTTTGGAACAAGTTGATGATGACAGAATTGTCATTTTTGGGTGAACTATCCCTTTAACAAAGAAGTACACCCTCTGCAGCAGCTCAGGCAGCTCTTTGCTAAGAACTAAAATGTTTATTTATTTATCGCTTTCATTATTTGTTTATGTATTTATGTTATACAGACTGGTGATGCTTGACTGCATGAATTTACAAAGCTCTGCGGTGAAACATGCCTGGCTGAAGGGGCCGACGTTTAGCGAGGTCTGCACGAAAACGGAGTTGGAGAACGATTGCTGTGAACAATATTGAATATTGAGTTGTTGAGTGCGCTGTGAGCTACCTTAATTTGTTTGTACAACGACAGTTGTGAATAAACACGAGTCCCAAACACTCCGAGCCTGTCTATTTCCTCCTTATTCTACGAACTTTCTTACATTGAACAGAGGGAAAGACGCCTACCTCGCCGGTTACTTTGTGCATCTCGTGCTGGCATGTCGGTCAGTGGCGGCTCTCTCTCGTCTAACGTCCACTTCACACAGTGACACAGTGGATATAAATTCGTGCTCTTTTGTCCATTCCGGGATTAAATGAGGTCTGACGTTTCGACATGTAATTTTATGATATGAGCCAGCACGTCGTGCTTGTTTACGTTTTTAACCAATGGTATCAGATTATTTGACACCGCTTTCAGCCAATCATTTGTTTGACAAGATCTTACGGCATTAAACGATATACTGCTGCGTCCCAAAAAAATATTGTAGAGCGGGTTTTTTAGACAGATTCAGAACGACTCCAAAAAGGAGGGCATGAGTGTCCGGCGTGAGGTTGCGCCGGAATCCGGACAGGGAACTTAAAATCCGGACGTATGGCCACCCTAGGTCTATCTTACATTCATGCTGTATAGAAGGTAGCCTACTTTGTGAACAGTCGCTATGTAGTTACTTATTTAAAACATGTACCTAATCAGACAGTAGCCTAGATCACGTAAATATGTAAGCTTGATAAGTAGATGCCACATTAAAACGCATCAGACACGTCGGCGCTCCCGCCATCTTGCAACGGCCAGAGACCTGTTGTCGTCACTCACGGTAAGAATCAATAAATACCACACCAAGCGCAGTTTTTAGTAATGTTTTTACTTTTATTAGTTAATGTATTAGAACGAATATATAAAACAGCCAAGAATGGGGAGTTTATATCTACGGTAGCCTTTGCATGAGTGATTCATTGAACACATAGACTGAACAGGATTGTTTTAATTCTGGAAGGATATACGCACCATGTTTGGATGGTTTGAAATATTTTTAGTTTGACAAAGCAAAATTTGACATTGTGTTTAGCCGCCTCCTCAATATGAATGTCTCTCTTTACTTTCTTTTCAGCGGATCAATGGCAGATAAGAGCTGCATAAAAAGTGTGCTTTTCATTGTTTCACTGTAAATTAACTTAAAGGGGACATAACATAACTTTCTGCCAATTAATCTCATGTTAATCTTGAGTAGGCACCTATTAGGGGTGAAACGGTTCAAATGACTCATGGTTTGGTTTTTGTTAGTCTAAAGGTCGCTTTTTTAGTGCTATGTTCAGGAAAATTAGGACATTTTTTCAAATAAAAAATAGACAAACTAAGAACCAATAATCAAACTACAACCGCACAAATAAATACAATCGACTCTGTATTTATTTGTGCTGTTGCTTGTAGTTTGATAGAGCAAAAATGCATATCAAGTAGGCTAAACAGTGATTTTCAGACACAGAAATTGAATAATCAAATAAAATACTTTTTGCATTTATAATCTTCACTGTACAGTCTAAATAAAGATTTAAGTCTTGCTCTCGCTCTGGCTGATGTTTACTCGCTCTAAGTGTCCACAAGCAATTCTGCCCTTTGTGACATCCTACAGGGCATACTCAAAAAAAAAAAAAAAAGGTTCCCGAAGGAGTGTATTTGCCACAGAAATACTCATATGTCCAACTCGTTTCAAAACAGTGGTGGACCTAATCTGATGAATTTGAGGAGGGATTTGTGGCCGTGGGTTTTAGCCAAGCAAATGTGTATAATTTGTTCAAATATTTTTCTCATTTCATGTTTATTTCATAACATGTCTCACAATAGCATGTCTCTACGTTGCACTCTTTGCTATTTCTTATCGCTACGTCTTAAGTTTTTAAACGCAAGAAACTGAGAAGACAACCCATTGCCCACAACATTGTTATTGGGATTATCATGATAATCCTAGTTTCCTTGGCAAAACATTGACATTTACCCTCTCAGTTCAAAATTTGAAGGAGATGAGCTCATAATCACGATTTCAGATTTTCAGATATTTCAGCACGTGAAGGCAGCATTAGTCCTAAAGTCTAGGGTGGAATAAAGGGCACAACACTCCCATAACTGATAGAAGGATGTAAGCGTTGATATGACATGAGCTCTTTTGTACTTAACATCTAAATACATGTCATGAGAAGTTTATCATCTGAAGCATGTGCATATGCGTGTGTTTTTGTTGCGAGGTAAGTGCAGAACACCATATAAATACTGCAATCCAGAGAAGATGTCTCTCCTTAATGTGAATGGATCTAATCTGGATTACTAAAGATCATTTGGAGCTGGAGAGAGCATGTAAAGTTCAAGCCATGATCCAGTTCCCCTCGCATGGCACAGTGTTGTTGTAAACGGCTCTCATGCGACCTCGCTGAAAAGACCAAGATTAAATTTAATCCATCTCGCCCATTAGATTGAGAGTAGGATTGGTTATGGAGCAAATTCTGATCTTCAACGTGTAATCTCCTCACTGTGTGCTTCACTACACCACAAACTGTTTTGAAAAGCCTAGGTGGTGTCTTTTCCAAAAGAATGACTCTTGAAAGCAAGCACCAGGGCATTCGTCAGCTTCATGACACTCAGGCAGTGATAGATATATGCAACCTTTAACTTCTGATGCCTCAGCAAAGAGGAAAAGAAAAAGAGGTACTTTTCTCTATTACCAAGAAGGAATAGGAGGGAACGAGATTGTGGATAAACAGAGAGAGAGAGAGAGAGAGAGAGAGAGAGAGAGAGAGAGAGGCAACTTTACCTTGATATGGAAACGATTAGTCTAGCATTTCCTCCCTTCCATGCTTTCAAATGCCTTGATCTGTCCTATTCTTACTTCATCATCCTCTTATTTTCTTTTCTGCTTTGTTTTTGTCTATTACAGGGCATTCAAATACCAACCTTGAAGTTTCATGCAAGAGGAAAGTTCTCTTTAAAGCGCCCATGATGCTGCTTTTTCACCTGTCCAATGGCTCACAGTAGGTAAGACTACACACACACACACACACACACACACACACACACACACACACACACACACACACACACACACACACACACACACACACACACACACACACACACACACACACACACACACACACACACACACACAAACCCAACAGGAATAATTACAATTTAAAAATGTTTTTGAAAAAAGTCTCTCTTGCTAATTTGTTTAATCAAGAATATGATAAACGCAGTGATTTAGTGAATTATTATTATTATTATTTAAAATGCATATATTTTAAAGGGACCCTAGAATGAAAAATTGTATTAACCCTTGCGACAGTGAAAAAAGAGTTCAGTGCATGGACATCACATGCAGTGAGTCTCAAACACCATTGCCTCCTCCTTCATATGTAAATCTTGTTTGTGAAAAACACCAGGGAAAAATAGGCAAATCTCAACATAACACCAATTGTGACGCAATCGTTGGGATCATTAATATGTACACCCCCAACATTTGCATATGCCAGCCCATGTTTATTGTTAGGCGGAACAGCAAAACGTGATTTACCCACTTATTGTCTGTCTAAAAAAATTCTGATTAAATTGAACATTTTTTGGAGACAGCATTGTCTAGATGATGCAAGATGAACAATAGGAAACACCAAGTGCCATACAAAATACAATGTAGGCTACGCAGTGACTGTGATGTACTCTGAAATACAAGCATGCAAAAACATCATACTAGCGTTATATAAACATGCAATATCGTTGACGAAAAAGAAGAGTCTAAAATGTAGTAAAAAATAAATAAAAACTTTCAGGGGGAAAAGAAGAGCGTTCGAGTGTTTGTGCTTGCGGATGCCAGATTTCAGTCATTTAAATCCCCAATCAGAGCTTTTCTGCGAAAAGAACACGTATACTATCCGGTGTTTTACCTAAACATGTACAATCTGCAACCATGGGTATGTAAGTTCCCTCTCGCGCGCGGATGATCTGAAAACACCAATAAATAAACAAGTAGGCTGTATTTTAGCAATCTCCATTTGAGATGTTCTGCTTAAAGTGTCATTCAGTCGGTCTGTGTTCTGTTAGAACGGTCAGGACTCACAAGCTGATGAAATAAGCCAATCAGAGCAGAGCTCAACATTAATATTCGTGACTCTTCCAAATAAGGCAAAAACAGAGCATTACATCCTAGGGACAATTTATAGGGTTGTAAATGGACCTGTAAAACTGTATCTGGACAATTTTTGCCCTTAAATAAGCCACATACCCTCTATGTAAATATCCGAGAACAATTTATGTAGATTTATGTATAAATGCAGCATCGGTGATGATAAGAGACTACTTTCTAAAGAATTTAAAAAAATGTAAACCAGTAGTATACGTTACAATTTTTGCCACTATCATGAATGTCATATCATATCATGAAGTGGTGTAACTTCTTTTTTAAGCAATCACAGACACCAGCACATCATTGATTGCCTCTTAGGCCAGTAAGTAATCACCTAGCAACAACTGAGCACCTTAGCAACCACATTTCAACAGCCCGGCAACCTCCCAGAAGCCCCAAACATCATGTAGGCTAGTTTTGCAGGGACAAGCACTGCTTACATTTTCTTCAGGAAATGTAAAAATCAAGTTTCTCTCTCCCATCTCCCTTGATAACTGAAATCCTTGAGTTCTATTCCGGTCTTAGTTAAATCTGTTACCGGAGGCCTTGGAGGCGGTGGATAACCTTACGGGTTCACCATGTACCATTTATATCATTCTCATAGAACATTCTCTCCCACCTCGCCGTTCTCAGGAATAGAAGGCGGAGGAATGGGAAAATTGACACAGGCATTAAAACATACAACATCATTGCCCTAGCTCAGAGGTAGGCTATTTTCTTACTCAGGAGTGTCATCAAGTATGTTTTTCTTTCCTTTTCTTTTTGAGGTATACGATCTACACTAACGGTTAATTTTATTACAATAGAAAATGGTTATTTTAAGTTGTAATTGGCTTTCACAGTTTTACAGTTTTTACTGTATTTTTGTAGTATTTTTGATCAAATAAATGCAACCTTGTTGAACATTAGAGGAAATGTCAAACATTGTTCTCTAGGCTACGCAAAATATGACCAAAGACATTTTTTAAAAACATCAGTTTGTTACTCAAGTGTAAGATATATAGTTCAGATACAATTTGTGTGAGTGTGTAAGGGGACCTTAAATGCGATTATAGAATATTTTTATTATCAAGGTAAAAAAAAAGTTGTAGGACTCGTAATAAGTGTGTGCGTTTGAAGCTGTCTGTGTGAAGTGCTGCTCCTCTCGCTAACTCGCACTATTAAGCCCAGAAGGTAGAAGCCACATGAATAACCATGAATACTGCACACTGAAGCCAAGCTTTCCCCTTTCACTCGCTCTGTCCGCAAGCTCCGCCTGTGCTGCCCTTTGTGAGCGTTTGAGTGTTCAGATTGGGTACCAGCAGGCAGTACAGCCTCTCTTTTTCGGTATCTTTCTTTCTTTACCTCCCCCTCCTCTTCCCTCGGTCGCTCAGCGATTGAGGGAGAATGTGAGTAAAGCAAAAGAGGCAGGCGTGTTTTAACAGATGGCTCTTGCCGTCCCGATTCAGCCAGCTCACTGCCTCTGGTACAGCTTGAACAGAGAGAGAGAGAGAGAGAGAGAGAGAGAGAGAGAGAGAGAGAGAGAGAGAGAGAGAGAGAGAGAGAGAGAGAGAGAGAGAGAGAGAGAGTGTGCAAGGTTGTTCAGGAAATTGAAACCGCTTCAGTTCAAACTTTCCTTTTTTTCACTCGTCTCGTTTATATCTTTCCGTCCAGCCTCTCTCGCTCTCACTTCTGTGTTGACAGACACTTGAAAGTTTGACAAACTTTGCAGCAATGCAGTGACCACAGTGCAACAGGCTGCTGGAAGACAGAAGGACAGAAAAGGAACACACTCTACCCCCCACCCCCCCAAGCCAGTCCGACTCGCTGTTTCGGGGTCTCCGCCGCAGGACAGAAGGGGACAAACTGCCACCTGCCTCCCCTGCAGCTGTGTGTGAGGTAGGCTTCTCTGACATGCCCTATTTTCCCCCCTCTCTCTGTCTCTCTATTTCTCTCTCTCTCTCTCTCTCTCCCTTGGCTCAACTGATGTAACCGCACACTGGGAGTTCTAGCGCAGCGATTTGACGTTCCACAGTTGCGCTTACAGGTTTCCCTCCCTCTTTCCCTCTCTGTTCGCCCTTCACTTTCACACTCTTAAAGGAGCAGTTTGTATGTTACCTTGGCTTGTGTTACTGGGCATACAGCACATGAGTTATTTTTCTATGTGGGCGCATGGGTGGTGTTGTTATTATTATTTCTCTGACAGACTGATTGACGGACTCAAGTTTAACTGAAAGAAAGGGAGGGTCAGAGTTACACCCTGTTCCCTAGACATGTGTCAAACAGAGGAAACCTGCTGATGATAGGGTTGAGACATCCTGAGGTCTCCAACAGCTTCCATGCTCTTTTACATTTTACAAGTCAACTTAGATATGGGAAGCCCCCCCCCCACCCCCACCCCCCAACTATATACTGCACATAATAACGCATTTCAGTCAAAAGTTTGGACACAGATACCCGTTCTTTATTTTAGAATAATAGTAAAGCCATTAAAAAAATGTGAAATAATAGAATTGAAAGCATGGAAATTATGTGGTGACCAGAAATGTTTTAAAAACGTCTGAGCTTCTTGAAAGTGCCACCTTTGGTCTAAATTCTGACTGCGCACTCCGGACATCCTCTCAACCAACGTCAGAGGTGCATCTTGGGATGCTTTTTAAATGTATGTTTAAGTGTATGCAGTATGTTTTTAATTACAATCATTTCAAGTGTGGCTCAAACTTTTTGATTGATTGTGTTTTATAAAAAAAAAAAAAAAAAATCGAACAATTCTTACGCATCTTACCTTTAAATGTACACAAAGCACATTACCTGTTGATTTCAGTCAGAAGTCAGTTTAGGCCGATTCTTTGAGTGAGTCTTTAAAGGTGCTCTATGTAGAATTTTTGCAGTAAAATAACCAAAAACCAATAGGCCAGTGTTATAGATTTTGTTCAGCTGAGTTTTTACAATATTCCAAATGTTTCCAACTATTTGTAAATTGATATTTCAATCAAGGTGCCGGGACGTCTGAGGGAGTCGCCTGTCACTTGCGTCATATCTGCGTTACCCTCATTTTTTTGTTTTGGGCAGAAATGCTTTACTCTTAGCAGTGTGAACAAGTGTCACAGCAGCCGCTGAGCGAACGCACAGAGTAACGTCATAACATACATTTAAACACACATAAATGTATCTAACATGATAAACAGAGCTGCGTTACCTCATACTCATGACTGGAAAAGCAGAAATGGCGCCGGCGACTTTGTCCCGTCATAATAAAAGTCCCACTGCTCGCTAGCCGTGAGTTCGGCAACAATCGCTCCAGCGGCCTGGAGCTGAGGACCACATGTCCCAAGATTTTGTGCTGACGGAAAAAGTACATATAGCAGCTTTAATGCAGGGATTCCCACACTTTCTTGTCAGCCGAACCCCTTTGACCTAAACGTTTTGCTTGAATTTCTTTAATTTAAGGAATAAGGACATGGATGGTTTGTCAGTTAATGGTCACATGACATAAAATATTGAATGTTTTTTAGTAAATGGTTTAGTGGATATTTTTATTTTAAAATGATTTATTTAAATTGTACATTACTCTAATTTACTTATTGTTAGCTTTTCATCAACTCATGACCGAAGCTTTGATTACGTTTACAGTGTGCAATATAACATGAGTTCATTTCGCGTGTAAAAAAAACACAGTATTTTTCACACAGTTTACTTATCTGTACAGCGCTGTTTCCTCTGTCCTAAAAACGGCCTGATGATTTCCTTGTTCTATGAAGTCCCTCCTTCAGAAACACGTAACGAGTTCTGATTTGGCCAGCGCTTCCCGTGTTGTGATTGGACAGCAGCTTAGCGCACTTTGCCCGGAAAGGTCCCGCCTCTTACCATAACGGGGAGATGCAAGCGCTGAATGCGCGCTCTTCTCCACGTGAGAGAGAAACAACACCACGCCCCCTTTTTTGCGTGTTCTTGTGGGCGGAGGGTTAGTCAACAAACGGTTCTAGTGACATCATTACATCCCTGCACTTCCTGCTGTAGTCCAAACCGGCCGTTCGCTGTAGGCTTTGAAAGGGAACTTCTGTTAAATAAAATATCTCGCTTGGCATTGAACTTTGAGCTTTATAATTTTACAGGTATTATTTATGCTCTAACAGCAACATTACACACTAACTAAAGTTTGAAAGATAGAATCGCGAAGAAAGGGACCTTTAATAAAAGAAAATTTGAGTTTGAGACGCTGACTTTCTGTTTCAAACTCTAAACTGAAAATTGAAAAGCACCTTTTTTATAAGGATAAGTCATTGATGATCTGGACTAAATAGTATTTTACATTTGTTGTTGTATGCAATCACATATTGTCCTTGCAATATTTCATGGCACCTAGTCTCTCTCCTTGTCTTCTTGTGAAATTCAATTCCGATGGCAAACTCACAACTCAGCTAAATATAATTTCTTTTTCTTGTGAGGCTGCAGACTTAAATAGCTGTGCAGGATAAGCTGCATATCTTATTTTATGCTATGATAAGGACTACTTTAGATGATATCTTGCTAACAAGACTTGCTGAGCCAACAAAACCCCCATATTCACTTCTTTTTTTTTTTCAAAGGAAGAGGAAGTGTCTAAGGAAGCAGCTCCACCGCTAAACTAAACCATCATCTAATTTAACTGTCGACTGATGATTTCAGTGTTTTTAATGAATGTACAAGCGTGGTCCTTGAAGATCAGCTTCAGCTCACAAGCGGTCTTTGATAAGTGTGTGTGTAGCGGCAGCAGTCTAAGAGGTGGTGTCTGTGTCTTTACTTTGGCTCTGTGTTTTTGAGTGCTGTGTTGATTTTGGGACTCTGACCGTGGTTAGCCTTCCACGGCCTAGCCAATGTTTACACTGATTGCTTACATTTGGTTAGTAAATTCCCACGATTTTGACAGGTGGCGAAGCAGGACCGGCAGATTGGACTCTTGTGTTCTTGGGTTCTCTCTCTCTTTGTCTATCTTGCATTATCTCTCCTTTTCTGCTCTATTTCTCCTCTCCTCCTGCTGTTAACCTCCATAAAGGGACATTCTAGGCCTGGAAGGAAGTTACTGCACTCAGTCAAGGCTGAGGTTGAGGCCTGTGTCAGTGGAAAAGGACCGTTTCATAGGTTATTGTCTGTGATGCGCAACGACCTTTGTCTTTATAGCAGCAGATTTTAAAGGCAGATGTTTGACTTCGGTTTGAGTGTGTTTGGGCCAAGAGCAGAAGGTTTTGTTTTATAAACTTCTGTTAATTACTCAAACTAGTAACAAGGTACCAAGGAAAAATGATTAAAAGTCTGGGAGTGTATGAAGGTGATATGTTTTTCCTCGTTCAGTTATTGGAATAAAGAGTCTTTTGATTGGTGTTCATTTTTATATGAAGACAATTAACTTGAAAGGAGTATAGCATCATAATTTGGCTGTTTTAGAAGTCGGAAGTATGAGTCAAGGCATTGTTCCGATTTTTTTAGAGGGAAAAACCCCTTATGAAATCGAACTGTCACAAACCTCTTCCAAACCACATACATAATTGGTGTGAAATCTGATTTTTTATTTTTTTTATTCTCTGTAAGCAGACAGATCTATGTATTTGTCATTTGGATGCCAATGTTTGGGGTCAGTAAGATAATTTAAAAAAAGGAATTAATGCTTTTTTCAGCAAGGATCTAGATCTGCATGAATGTCTTCAATTGAATCATGTGACAAACACAAACAGTCATTTGTCTACCTGTATCGTAATCCATACAATCGTTACTTGAAGCGCCAAGTTACTTTGAAAAGGTGATTTGCTCTATTTTGATCGTTCCATAGACATCATTGTTTATATCTGAACTATAAACTTTCCTTCCAGTTCTTCTGTGATAGTTTGAATATTTGTAACACGAAATAACGATAGGCCAACTATGTGGTTGAACAGATTGTGAAGCTGTCATACATAGCCTAACTGCTTTCTCTGGGTCAGCGGCAGTGCCAATGCAGATTTTAATGTTCATTGCATTGTGATCAAAAGTGAGTATTCAATTGGCCATATGCACGGAACACCCTGAGGTAGCTTTAACAGTATCAATAGTGTAATTCTTAGTTTATAATAAGAATATATATCTTCAATCGTAAGATGATATAAAAAATGAAACGTTACTCAGTGTTCCTCCTCAGCAAGATTAAATTCAACCTTCAGTTTTCACTTTCATGTGAAAACAAAGCGTCAACACATGGTAAATTAAAGATTTATTATGCACTTTAGTTATATTCATTGAACAAAATGTGAGTTTTCACAAGTGTGCTGAAATCTGTGAGCGTGCCGTGCACTGCTGACTGACAGCTTCAGTCAGTGACATCAGCCAGGGAGGGAGAGCGCGGGCTGCTTTCTGTGTATTTCATTCACAAGAATAGTTTTAGTTTTTCATGAGTCTTTTGTGAGAACTTCATACTTCACAGCTTGACACTAGTGTATTTTTATAGTGTTTAATCAAAAACGAACTGATTGAAAAACATGACAGGAAATGGATAATATGAGCCAATTAATCTGCCATCTGCTTGTTATAGTGGTAATTCATATTTTTTTAAATGTTCAATAAAAGTGTTTTCTATTCATTTTTGGGTTGTCAACATTTTGAAACGTTTAGTTTTAAAAAACGGTTTTACAAAACCATCTCAGAAGGATAAACTATTGTTTTTGGTCATTACACTAAAAATAACATTTGAAATGCTGGAAAAAAATGTTGCGTGTATGACTCTGCATGTCCAATTACAGACACATGTTATAATCCAACATTCCCATTAACTTCAAGTCTTTACTGTAATCAATAAAACTGGTTTATTGGTAGATTAAGTAAGAGTGATAACTGCATATATATATATATATATATATATATTGTAGGTCCACCCTATTTCACCAAGGCCTATCCACTTGGAGCTTTCTAGCCTTGCCACTGTTTTGTTGTTGTATTAAGTAAGGAATAATTGACGCCGGGCCGTTGAATTATTAGAAAAATAATGCACACTCAAAGCGGAATGGCCATTACACCTCGGGTGTGTATTATTTTTGTAATAATTCAACGGCCCGGAGTCAATTATTCTGCTTATACTACAGTTACCACACCTCAAGACATCGATCCGATTATATAATTAAAGGGATTCGTCTGGTATTTGTACTTAAATCGCTATTGTAAGTTGGACTATTTCTTCCACGTCTCATCCAACGGTTCTTTTGCTAGTTCCTAAACGTCATTTTAAAGCTGGTAACGGAGGCTTAAGCCATCAATATCATTCTACTGTAGTTTAATGAAGTTATGAGAGAGAGAGAGAGAGAGAGAGAGAGAGAGAGAGAGAGAGAGAGAGAGAGAGAGAGAGAGAGAGAGAGACAGAGACAGAGACAGAGACAGAGACAGAGAGAGAGAGAGAGAGAGAGAGAGAGAGAGCGCTTGTGTGTATTAGGCTACCTCTGTGCATCTCTAAACAGTGCCGTTATTACCTCGCTAGTGAAAATATGTAATTTGTAGCCTTTAAGTTGCTTTAAGTTGTTTTTTTAGTCCTGTAAGTTTCAGTTATTACCGTTAAATATGCGAAGTGATATGGAACTGTAATGCGGTCAAAAAATAATGTAATGCTTTCCCAGAAAATAATGGCACACCTCAGAACGTCAGATTCAAGCACTCAATGGCCCCGTATTATAAGGTCATATAAGGTTTTACTAACTGACCTTTTTAGTGTCAGGAGACACCATGGGTTCTTTTCAATCGACCCTTTGTTAAGCCCCGCCCTCCTTAGTTACTGTTGCTACGCCTGTCAAGCTTTTGCGTCTGGCATGTCTATAACATTATGTATGCACCGGTGTCAGAAATTTCCAAGGAGATAAGTAGTATTTTTTAGCGAACAAGTGAAATATCTGAAGGAACAAGACAAAAGGGACTGCAGTATGCATTCAAGGGATATATCCATGACATGCTATGGCGATCAGAGAATAATTTAATTAAAATTTAAGCTAAAGTCCCAGCGCAATCAGCAGCCGCTCATATGTAGGCTATGTTCATTCACCGCAGGGTAAGTGAAATTAGAAAATAATCAAATAATTATAAATTAAACAGCTTATCAATAAATCTTATGGAATAAACACAAGACATTAAGTTAGCCTGAACACTTTGCAGTGATTCTCCTGCTTATATTTAGCGCGCTGGCTAACGTTACTGCTAACACGTCGTGTGTCTAATCTACGCCTTGGACCTGGCACATTAATTTGCACGCAATTTGTCTAATCAAACTACGATACAAAACTAATAAATAAAGCTACAAGCCAGTCCTTTTTATAGTCTATATACTGCATCATATGTAATAATTAGCATCAGTCAAAAACCTCATGTTTTTTTTCAGTTCATTGGAGCAAACGTAGTTGTTTTTGTTAATCCTGTTGACATTTAATAATCATAATAATAGATTTTATTTATAATAATACTAGATTTTATTTATATATAAATATATAAAAAATATATTTTACTCATGAAGCCACGATTGGCCTGTTGCGGTTTTCGGTCGTGGCTTAGCGAAGGGTCAATTCTTATTTGTGCATCCTCGTTTCCTTTCCCCGCTTCAGGAGGAAAAGGTAGGATGCAAGGAAAAGACGCGAGGACAGAGGAATTAAAGCAAGTGAAACGATATATCCTCGCTTTCTTTAGCGTCACTTCAAAGCGTCGGCAATTAATGGTGACTCTACACCGCTGGATTTAGCTTGCACGCCGCGATACTTGAACATTAGACATAATCATTTATTTTGTAATAATTTCAACCTCCACAAAATTTGTCCATACATTTTTGTTAAATTTACATTACCAGTCAGTTACTATTAACAATGAATTATTCCCAGTTAACTGCTTTTTATTTGTTGTATAATATTACAGTTTGTTTAATATTTTTTTCATTTTCTTGTGCTTTGATATAATTCTGCAACTGTCCTATTACGGTTGTTGTAATGTGATATTCATATGTGTCTTGTATATGTAAACAGTATTGAAAATTATAATAATTAATAAACTGTGGTGATGTGAAGGGGGAGGAGAATTAATATGTGCATCACCTTTAGTCGATAGAACACTACAACACTTCCGCAAAGGATACACCTGTGTGTCCTCGCTCATGACTCCTCAGGAAGCCTCCTCCCTCCTCGATCCTCTCCTCCTCGCGGTGCAATTAGAGTTGAGATGTCCTACAAGATGGCTGAGCTTCATTGGTTTCCGGGTCGGAGGACGGAGGAGCGAGGAAACGAGGAGGGATTTTGAGAAGCACCCCACGAGACAAACTGACAGCCTCTTATTACTCGTGAAGGAGGATTTTTTGACTCGACACATAAGCTTCTGTAGGCAGTTTACTGAATGTTTCTTCCTTAATGAATCATTTATTTTCCTTATTGTGGTTTAGTGTTTTCATTATCACTTTCTTTCTTCTGATTTGGCTGATGATCTTACTTGTCTGACTGGTTTCTGGTTTTGACTGCACACTTTCTAGTAATGTGCTGTTGAGCGTCCCGTTCAGGTAGCGTTTGCTGAATTCATCTGCTGCTGTAAATGGGGCACTGTGTCTAATGCTCACTCAAACACACTGTAACACTGCCACTGACACCATTACACACATTTTTGAACAACTGCATGTGTAATGCTTTTTTTTTTCCATGACATATTCACCCTTTGACCTCTCTGTAAAGTTGCTTTGAAACAATAGGTAAGCTTTATACAAATAAACATATAAAATATATATATAAATATATATAAATAAAAAATATATGTTGCTTAAATGCAAAAACTAAATTGGCTTTTGGGTCGGTGCACAAGATGACCCAAAAAAGTATTAAAAACATTGTTGTGCCACATTCTTACGGATTTGAAATGGTTTCTGTACCATTTTTAACTAAACACTAAAATATTTTAACACTTTATTTTTAAAATACTGTCAGGATTTACTAAAGACTAAATATTAACTTTACAGTTTTTAGTAAATTTGGCCCTGGATAGTTAAAAGTGTCAGGTGGTGTAAAACCATGAAGTAAACATTTTTCATATTTTCATTGTATACACAACAACCATCATTATTTAAAAAATCCTGTTTTATGTTTTTTCATTAAAACTAAAATGGTGTTGGATATACACACTGACATTGTTTTTCCACTTTTTAAATTCTAATGAATATTTTAAACCAAAATCTTATTCACCATCTTCTTCGTTTTTTTCCCCTCAAGAATTCCAGACACTTTTTCTTCTTTACGATCTCATGATGGTTATACCACTTTGACATTTTGACATTGCGCCTTAGAGAAAATATAATTTGTGTTTGCATAAATATGTGGCACGCCACTGTCAGCGGTT
The DNA here is from genome assembly GCF_024679245.1 of Pseudorasbora parva. Taxonomy (NCBI): domain Eukaryota; kingdom Metazoa; phylum Chordata; class Actinopteri; order Cypriniformes; family Gobionidae; genus Pseudorasbora; species Pseudorasbora parva. The sequence goes on from NC_090177.1 coordinate 33,052,233, forward strand.
GAACTTCTGCTTCAAGAAGCCATTAACAACATATTTATGCAGTTTAGATTTACAGTGTACATGTGCAGACCTGCGTCTGTGAAAGATTTCATGGGGTTTCTGCAAAAAGTCATGTATAATGCAACATATAATGTCTCCTAAGTGTTTCATAGCTAAAAGTAAGCAAAGCATATCTATGTACTGTAACACTCATGTACTCCGAGCACACCTCACCTCAGCAGTGAACACTAACAGCAAAAACATCTTAAATATTTGAAGAGGGAAGAGACAAAATCACATTGACGCAAATGGACTTCAGTAGGGCTTGGAGGTCATTTGAGGAAAAGAATAAGGGTGTGAGTCACAGAAAACAGCTCTACCAAAAAAGACAAGAAAACAGTAACGATGGAGAGAACAGTGTTTTATTAAAGATGGCTATAATATCTTGATTAGGCTGTCTGTTAGCGTTCTCATTCATCTCAATTTGCTGTTGGGTGATCAGTTCTAGGTACATTTTTGAGCCAGTTACTTGAGCAGTCATTGTGCAGTCATGCACCTTTACCTGCGCTTTATGGAATGTTTAGCAAAGGTTGAATTATTTTACAGCAGTTCATGGAATAAGACAGCAGTGGTTGAGACAAATGTGTAATTTCTGGAATCACTTAAAGGAACGCCAACTTTTTGGGACAGCTTATTCACCGTATCCCCCAGAGTTAGATAAGTCCATATATATCATTATCATCTCCGTGTGTGCCATAACTCTGTCTGACGCGCCCACTGCTAGCCTAGCTTAGCACAAAGACTGGAGACAAACGGCTTCATCTAGCCTACTGTTTACTAAGGGACAAAATAACGCCAATATTTTTCCTATTTACACATAGTTACATCATGTACTAAGACAGATGGAAGAGGAAAAGTTGCAATTTTCTAGACTGATATGTCAAGGGACTGTAATAATCAAGGCTCTTTGCTGGCGTACCATGGGTGCAGCAGGGCAATGATATTACGCAGCGCCTAAAAAAAGGCGAACTTCCGTCAACAAAGCCAACGTGACAACCTGCACAGAGAGTGTGCCGTGCCTGGCACAGCATTTGCGCGGCTGGCACGTCTGTGCTCTCTTCTTTCCGTCTGTCTTCAGGATGTCCCGTCTCTGGCCTGTGTTAATGTCCAGACTTTGTAATATTTCAACTAGGGCCGGGACTCGATTAAAAAAATTAATCGAATTAATTAGAGGCTTTGTAATTAATTAATCGAAATTAATCGCATTTTAATTGCATATAAATATTTGACCTGAGAACAATGAGAAGTAATTTTTCAAATGTATTTTTAGTATACCATTGAATAATGACTGAATACATAAGCTTAACCAACAAAATATTGTTTATTTTTTTCAGTCCAGCAGACCAGCGCAATGTTTGCCCTTAAGTTTAGCAAAAGTGTATTTGTGATATTTGAGGTTCGATGTGCTGCGGTGATACGCAAATTCCTTGTTGTATAGCTTGCACACAACCATGCTCTTGTCGACGCTTCCATCCTTTCGTTTTTTTTAAAAAAAATTCCCATCCACGGGATCAAGCAAAGCGCTCTCATCAGCTTCTTCGTTCATGTTCACTATGGTTTGTTGTTGTCATCACAGATATCAAAGGATTTTTTTATCCTTTATTGTGGATGTCTATGGTTGTCGTGACTTCTGAGCGCTAGTTGGTGTTCCAGTATAATCGGTCCATCGAAACTCCTTCATTGAAAAACGTTCCGCGGTGCAAAAATAAGTGTGGTTAAAATTGTTATTTATTTGTTTGCGTAATTAATTAACGCGTTAAAGTCCCGTAGTTAATTAATCTTAATTAACGCGTTAAAGTCCCGGCCCTAATTTCAACACAAATGACATATTGGGAAATTATTACAATTCAGTTTGTGTGCAAGTCCTGAATAGACATCAGCTAAAAAAAATTAAAAAGAACCGAAAAAAGAACCTTTTTCTGGCCGGTTGACCTGTGCATCTCTAAAGCCCCTTTCACACTGCACGTCGGACCCGCAATATTCCCGGAACATTGCCGGGTCGCCTTCTGTGTGAAAGCAACCACGTCCCGGGATTGATTACCGAATTTGACCCGGGTCGGGGACCTAGTAATATTGCGGGATTCGACCCGGGACGAGCGCTGTGTGAACAAAAGCCAAAACTAATGCCGCAACGTGTACGTATAGTTATCGTGCGACTCCTAGAACTTGTTTTTTCAATAATACAACCCTGCAGTGCCAGAAGAGCTAGTCTGTGTTTTAAACGCAGAGAGTGTTCGTATACAAAAGAAACTAAAATTAAACAAGCAGAAATGTGCGCAAACTGGACACAAGTCGAGACCACGGAGCTCCTTACTATCCGCGCTGAAGCTGAGATCGGTCGCCATTATACGTCACATCAGGATGTCACGTGTCAACTCGACCCGGGACCGTTAAGCGTTGTGTGTGAAAGCGCACATATTACGGTATTTCGCTGGCAGTGTGAATGGACCAAATCTAGCGGCCCGGGAACAAATGCCGGGTCGCATTATCCGTGTATTTGCCGGAATCGCAGTCTGAAAGGGGCTTAATTGAAAGTAATGTTTTGTTACTTTTGTACTTTTTGTCTGTTCAAGCACATGCATGAGTGAACATGTCTAAGAGACTACATTATGAAGGCGAGAATTTGAATTCAGTAGTTTAAAAAATGTTGACAAAAAATTTACCAAACTGAATAGTAATGTGCATTACTTTTTTTTTTTAAGTAACTCAAATTTATAGTTATGTTACTTTACTAAAAGTAATCTGATTGCGTAATGCACAGTACTAATAATGCGTTACCCCCAACAGCAACAATAATGATAAAGAACCTTACAGAAAAATGAAGCGTAATCATTCAAAACAATATGGACTTAAAATGGACTTATCTTATAATAAAACCTTAAAGATGCAACCCTGACATTGACATTACAAATCAGTTAACACTCCCGATTACACTATGCATGGGGCGGCACAGCTTACTGCCAGCTCTTGGGGTCGGCCAGGCAGAACAGATCTGGCTTGTTCCAGGATGTCAACTTCCAAAACTTCTGAGATTTTAGGAAATAGGGGTTGTATTAGTCTTTGTTGGGTATATACACAGTGCAGAGGTGAGGGAAGATGCCTCTTTTCTCTTTCCTCCACGAGTCTTGTACTGGAATTGTAGTGCACAGCAGGTAGCTGGAACTCTGCATTAAAGAGCTCTTCACCCGTTACACTCTGTTTGCTTAACAGCAGGGGTGCGTGGGGGTGTGCGTGTCTGTACTGGGACATGTGCGTGTGTGTACAGACCATTTTTCCTTGGAAACTCATGTGTGTTTGTTTCAGTACACTGCGGGCTGTTTATCGCCACACCTTGAACCTGCTCTCTAGTCAAATCGTGATTATGACAGGATGCTGTCCCTACTTTGTTAAGATGACATGATTTATTGAGAAGTACAGTTTTCAAAAGTATGAAGTGAGCAGGTTGATTGAATAATTAATGTATCACACACCAAAACAGCTTTGTTGAGGTTTGAAATGATTGCAAATTATTAAAAGAATCTTTTAATAGTAGCAAATGGATGCTGCAAAACAATTCAATATACATATTTAAAGTATAAATCATTTTAAATTCATTTATTTGATCTAAAATGTTAAATTTGTATGTAAAAATAAATATTGTTTTATATTATAATAATAATAATAATAATAACAATACATGTTTTTTTCTCATTCATTAACTGCCATTTTTGTCTTTGCCATTTTTTTTATCTTGATGACATATCTAAAAAGATATTTGACATATACTATATGTCAGAAGCAAAATTGTGTTAATATTTAGTCTCCTCCACTGCAGTTCATACAATATAAACTAATTAATATTCGTAAAATGTAAATAAACATACACATCACTGCACTGTTTTTGTACACGACTGAAAGTCACATTCAAACTTTGGTTAGTTAATCTTGGTAGCTGTGATTTAAAAACAGTAAAGGTTTTCAAAAGAATGAATTATTTCATATGCAAAGATGTTAGACAACCATAGTGGGTGTTTACAATGAAGTCTTGAAAGAGACCCACCCATTTAAAGGTGCAGTAAGTGATTTCTGAAAACACTGTTATATTTGAAATCAACTCAAACAAACAAATCCTCCCTTTGTTACTTATCCCTTACCCCCCCCCCCCCCCCCCACACACACACACAGACACACACACACAATGTTGTGGAAGTGGATGTCTCTTTATCATAGCTGAAGCGAAGCAAAATGATTTTCTAACATTGAAGCAACAGAATATCTAGGTTCTGTGAAACATAGCAAAACCAATGTTACTCATGTGTGGAGCAGAAACAATGCAACCTCTGTGTCCGTTTTCAAGCCTTCTGTCTCTCCAGCTCTGGAAAGCTTTTCTAATATTACAGTGGGTCCTAAAGCTCTTGCCTGATCATACTTTTTTTTTCAGCGATATTCCTCTGACCATTTCTCTTTTGTAATGTCTCTCAGCCATATCACTTTCTACAGTCTTTCTTCAAATCTCCCCCTTTATCACTCTCTCCTTTCCCCCATCATAAGTGGATACTGCTGATTGGCTACAAGTGTGTCCAGTCCGATCCACTTTCAGTCTGATTGAGCCATCAATTAGATTACTAATAAAATATTTGGCATGTAAACGTAGCTACAGTATTAAGAATGGGGAATTCTTGATAACAAGCTATTGCATTGTATTTTGTTAGATAGGAGTATCAGTGGTTGTCTAAAGATGTTTGATATTTATTCTTATTGTTAAATTTTAAGCACTTCAGATTACCGTATTCATTAGTTCTTTAAAACACCACATAGATGATTTTCTAAAGAACTGGAGAATAACACGTTCTTTGTTGAAACTAAAAAAAAGTTCTCCAATGACATCAGACTGGTAAAGCCCTTTTGGTCCTAATTGGAACCTTTATTTGTAAGTGTGTTTTTGAATTCTGTGTCTTTCTCTGTTTCTTTAGCGCTGTCTTTGAACGGCAGCATGGTTGCCATTAGCGGGTCAACATAAATGTTTTCAGAATGGAACATCAGTCAGGGCTTGGCTTAATGCCCGAACTTACACACACACAGGAGCACATACAGAAGGTCTGTTCCTTGTTTATTGAAATATTCCATGCTTACCACAGGTACGCAGGCATATGAAGTTATCCAGTGCTCCGTATAAACACACATGCACACACACACACACGCACGCACGCACGCACACACACACACACACACACACACACACACACACACACACACACACACACACACACACACACACACACACACACACACACACACACACACACACACACACTCACTCTGGCCATGTGGAAAGCTTAGAGTTGGGCTCAGGGCTATTGGGTGCTTCCTCTTCATTTGCATCTCACATGTTACCACTGGATTGTCCTCTGCTGAGTCAGGAGCTGTATCGATATGCATGCATACTTGTAATTAGCAATTGCGTGTCTTTACATGTGTATTTCTGTGTGTAGCTCAGTCTGGCAGTGAGATAACAAGAGAGAGATCAGTGTGGAAGGTATGAAATGGTGAAATGGAAGGTATGTTTTACCTCAACCTTTGTCCGGCCTTCGTTTGGGAATTGCACTCAGGGTCTTGGGGTCTTCACACTTTATTCCTGTATGCATGTTCTGTGTTGTTTCTGTTTTTGAGGATGAATTTTGGCCATTTTCTAAGCGGGGTCTCCAGAGTCTCCGAAGACCCTGAGTGTGACTTTTTTTGTCACACGGACATAAAAACCGATATCAATCCATTAAATGTTTTTATTTGTAGATCTAGAGAGTTTTGACAACCGTTGAAAGTCTCATGCCATTTGGACAAAGGGAACATGTTTTTTTATTTGAGCAAATGTCCTTTGGGGTCAGAGAAGACAACAAGGACCAGAGAAAGAAGAGTGGGACACACACATGGGGGAGATACACGTTTAGTCCCACGTTTTTGCACAAATATGTAATTTGTAGTACACGGGTTATTAGAGCAAAATAAACCCATAATAATAAAAAAAACAGATTTATCTTCTGTCATACTGAAGGTGTTTAAGTAATTACATTTTATTTCATAATTAGAGCTGGGTATCATTCAAAAAATGTTGATATACTGATACCTCGACTATTATTATTAAATGGCACAATGGCTTTATCTGATGACCAGATTTACCACGACTCGTATACTGAATAAAACACGGACGTTCAAATGATTGCGCGACATGCAGAAACAACATGAGAGTGAGTACATGCCGAATTAAATTTTTTAGATGAGCTAAACATTTACAGTTTAGGAATAGTCATTTTACAAGCTTTCTTGTGATTATAACTGAGACGGATTGCATTGATCATCTGGATCGCGAGCGCTGCTGGAATCCTTTTAGTGAAAGCGCAAAAATCATTTATATTTAGTAGTATAATTATTTAAAGCATTTTAGATGGTTTATTCTTATATGTATAGTGCCTTAATAGCGTGAGAGGAGGGACAGCGACCGGGAGAGATGGTGCCTGCATTGAAAGTGTGAGTAATGCGTAAGGGAAAAAAAAAATAGTTTCTGCCGTTTCAGTGACATTACTACATTAAACCACTATATAATGTTGAATATAATGTATAATAATAGCCTGGATGCCAGCCGAACTTAGCTCGGCCCACAACATTTTTAGGTCGGCCGGTTCGGTCTGGCCTCGCTCCATAGAGGAGTAATTATTCCCGAACAGAAACTGTTCGGACCAATGAAATCATCATGGCGGGCTTTAGACGATGATGGACAGATGATCAACAGTAACGTAATCATCACGTCATCAAAGAGGCTTGGATTATATTTGATCAAATCCTAAACGGAGAGCTTGTTTGTATCTGCATCACCTTCACAATTTCTCTCAGAAATGATGATCATGTTGGGTAAGTACTCTGTGTATCATTAAATTATTTTATTTTTTTACAACACTGGCAAAGATCGTGTATTCCAGCCTGATTCCAGTTTTTACAACAAAACCCGCCAACTACTAGCCCTAAACAATAGCTTCTCGGGGGGGTTCTCCGGGGGAAAAATGGCGTTTGGGGGGTAAAATGTGTGTTATTTTGGCAAGGTTGCCTGCTAAAATTCGTACTCATGGGTCTATATATCACATAATAGTCACTTCAACCCGTGGAAAAAAAGGACCTTGCAACACAGTGCAGTTGAGCTCTGTTGACATTTGACAACTACCGTAATGTGTCGCTTCGTTGCTCTGATTGGTTGTAGGTCTGTCCAATTGAGGTCTTTCCTGGTTCGGTTGAAACACGCCCCATAATCGCAGCCCAATGGAGCTGTTTCAGACTCATATTCTGACTAGAATTGAGTATGACCACATCAGGCTAGTATAATAATGCAAAAGGGGGAATTTTTGTGGGTCCTGATGATAATAATACAACAACATAATAATATTTTAATAATAATAAAAACTAAATACAAAAAAAGAAAGTAAAAAAAAAACTCTTTATTTTGTCATAAAATAACAATAAGTTCATTGATAAGTATCGTGATTTATATTGAATTGTGAAACAAGGTTATCGTTACACCCCTAGTATAAAGCTATTCACAACATCATTCAATGTAAATTGTGATAATTGTGTTTAATAATTGCAATTACAGTTTCAAGGGAATAATCGACAATTATGATTTTTGTCATAATCGTGCAGCCCTAATGGCAGCAAATTATCAAATATAGTGCATCTTCAGTTTAAAACAATTATTTAAATTGTTGGGCTGTTTTATTCCAAAAGGTAACAGCATGTATTCTGTCCCCATTGTATATCTACATTTCTGAAATGCATCACTTAAGCCCCTTTCACACTGCACGTCGGACCCGCAATATTCCCGGAACATTGCCGGGTCGCCTTCTGTGTGAAAGCAACCACGTCCCGGGATTGATTACCGAATTCGACCCGGGTCGGGGACCTAGTAATATTGCGGTATTCGACCCGGGACGAACGCTGTGTGAACAAAAGCCGAAACTAATGCCGCAACGTGTACATAGTTATCGTGCGACTCCTAGAGCTTGTTGTTTCAATAATACAACCCTGCAGTGCCAGAAGAGCTAGTCGGTGTTTTAAACGCAGAGAGTGTTCGTATACAAAATAAACTAAAATTAAACAAGCAGAAATGTGTGCAAACTGGACACAAGTCGAGACCACGGAGCTCCTTACTATCCGCGCTGAAGCTAAGATCGCTTGCTGTTATACGTCACATCAGGATGTCACGTGTCAACTCGACCCGGGACCGTTACGGGTTGTGGATGAAAGCGCACATATTACGGTATTTTGCTGGCAGTGTGAATGAACCAAATTTAAATTTGGTATTTAGACACATGCACTTTCTGTAAAGCTACTTTGACACTATGGGCCCTATTTTAACGATCTGAAAGTGTCAAAGCGCGGAGCGCAAGTAACTTTGTGGGCGGGTCTCGGCGCTGTTGTTATTTTCCCGGCGGGATAAATGGCTCTTGCGCCCGGCGCAAATCTAAAATGGGTTGGTCTGAAGTAGCTTCATTATTCATAGGTGTGGTTTGGGCGTAACGTGAATAAACCAATCAGAGCAGCATCCAACATTCCCTTTAAAAGCAGGTGCGCAAGTTCCATTATGGATTGCTATTATTATGGCGTATTTACCAGGCGCACGCCAGGAGCGGTTCACAGCCGACGTGACTGATGTTCTTGTAAGAGCAGCCCTTACGAAACAAAAATATATTGCAGTATATTGGAAAATGTCATGCAATACATTAGGAAATATATTAACATATATGGGAATTAATATTTATATCTTTCAATATATTGCAATCTATTGAAAGCGGCAATCATTTGTATATTTTGCAATATATTACATGAATATATAATATATTTTATAATACCAACAATATATTATTCCATATATTTACAATATATTAAAATATATTTCAACTAATATATTGGTAAATATATTTTCCTTTCGTAAAGGAGTGAAAGACAGAGAAGTTGTGTTGTATGGGGATGGGAGAAACCCACCCAAAATCGCGTCGGTTAAACAGTTTTTTATTTTTTTCAGTCGATTTTTTTTCTGGTTCTTGACGGACAAACCAATTTGTCAGATGTCCTTATATATATATATATATATATATATATATATGTCTTGCCACTATATATTGGGCAAACAGGTCTGATCCTTAATTACTACAATAAGCCTGAATAATTTGTAAGCTAGATTTATGCCTATTTTTTCACATCTTCGTGGCACACCACAATGTGTTAATATTTTTTTTTTAGTGTAACAATTTATGATTTGCAAAAATAACTGTTGCATCTGTGTAGATTTCATGAGCAAAGTGTATGCGCGTTGTGCACGCTATACATTATGGTCAAGCATGCGCCCTTAAAATAGCATAATGAACAACGCGCAACGCGCCACTGACTTTAGGCCAGGTTTTTTCTGGTCAGTGGCGCAACTGTTTAATGGAACAGCAAAATAGCACCAGGGATTGTTTCCGCCGGAACACGCCTCCTTTTTTGCGCTGAACCGCCCAGGGAGCGCAAGTTCATTCACTAGTTTAGCGACGTGCTTCTGTGGAGGGAAAAGCGCGCTTTGCGCGGGTGCAAAATAGGAATGACACATGCGTCGGTGTACAAAGTCAATTGCGCTGGGTGCAAGATAGGGCCCTATATGTATTGTGGAAAGCACTATACAAATAAATGCAAGTCGACATTTTAATTGTTTATAAAAGGAAGTGTATCTAAGATTGTGGCCAAAACTGGTACTGCTATCACTTTCAGATCTTCCCCTCCCCCAGACTCGAGGTTGCCAGATATTCTGCAGGATCAGCAGGAATGTTTGTAGATCTGCAGCTGTGGCAACTAGAGCAGATCTGGCAACCCGGATGTTGAAACACTACTGACTTCGTGATTGGTCGATAGGTGGAGGGCGGAGCTTCAAAACACAACATGACAACATCAACATCAGTTGAGGGCTGCAACAACAACTTTTAAACGACAATATCATGGCCGTTCTACTGTTGTCAGTGATATAAGTATTTGAAATGAACATGATTTCTTAATGTCTAGTGACATATCAGGGCCATTTTATGATTAATTTAAATACATTTCTTACATACAGTTCCTTTAAGTCAGTTTAATAGTTTGAGTCGCTGTTAGCTGTAAAGATGAAGTTGACGAGGCTGATTCGTCATCGCTGCAGTATTTTGGTCTAGAGAGAAATGCACCTTTCATTTAGATTACATAATCAGAGAGTAATTGTTTCTGATTCTATTGGGGTTTTTTTTTTTTTTTAAAAATCATGCATGCTGCATGCTTATTTGCTTATTGACGTTTACTAGATGAACCCATTAGGTATCGAAATTTGCTGCCTAAAAAGTATCAACTCGAAAGTATCGATACCCAGCAGTATTCATAAATTATTGTTGTTACGAATACGGTGTACTTGTCTCATCTCTCATAAAGCATTGTGTAAAAGTGTGGTTAAATTTACTGCTGTTCTGTGAATTATTGCAAAAAATCCAGTAATTTCAATCCATCTGGATTTTCATCTGAGGGTGAAAGATTTCCCCATGCCGATTCTAAAACGGCATCATGGTGATTTGTGTTAACCAACAGAAAGCTGCTGGTTATGTGACTGCACCTTCATGGAATGGGAAAAGTGATGATACAAAGTATATTATAGTGTAGAACATTCAATATATTTAAAGTTGCAAAATTTTCAAATATATGTAAATATATAAGTAATTTAAACATCTATGGAGTTTTAATTGCATTATCTGCAATGATTCTGGTGAGTTTGCTGCTGAGCTCTTTTAGCACAGCTTTATTTGCATCAACTTCAATCAAATAGATTACTATTTTTTCAATTATACAGTGTGATTATTTCAATCACAATCACAATCAAAAAAAAAAGGTGATAAAATAGTCAAACGCTTCGACAAAAGCAATTCTTTATCATGTCAAAACATCTTTGAATATTTAATCTTGAGATTCAAGCTTTCTCTCGCGTCCTCTTTTTCTTTTTTCATCCCGTCATGGCTTTAAGCCACCTTGTCAAGTCAGTCTGCGCTCTCTCTCATTTCACACATCACTGCGTTCACTCGTCTCCCTGCTTATCTACCCACCTCTTTATTGGCTCTCTATCCTGGCCTTTTCTCTTAACATGCCTACAATTTAGCTCCACCAATAAAATTATCTCACAAGTAGATAAGCCTGACCTAATACAGCTTTCAGAAGAGCTGAGGTATAATTTAAGTCATTTTGTTTAATTCTGTTTGATCAGTTAGGGCTCCACTTCATTTGCTTTCTCCAATTTTCTCTAAATTTGTGTGAAAGGCTAATTGTGTTGGTCATGAGGTTTCCATGTGAATGACAGAGAGAAAGTTAATTTAACAATGGGAAATTGGGTCAGAAAAGAAGCCTTTGAGCAGTGACATGTTGCGCTCATGTTCATGTGTTTGTGGGTTTTCTTGGTTATCTTTTTTTTCATTTACAAATTTTACACTTGATTAAACTGCCAAAAAGAAAAGTGGTTCATGTCAAACTGCAAATTGCTAGTTTCTTAATAATCACTTTCCCTCTTTTTCCCTCAATGTTTTCTGTCACCTAATTCTAACTGTCACTTCTACATTTCTACCTTTTTAAAATGTAGGCTTGCTATTCAGTATGTATATTATATTAAGCTGATATCAGATGAAAGTTTTGCACTTTGTCAGTTAGCTTTCTATAATATTACAGAAAAAACAGGCAACACACATTAAAGGGTTAGTTCACCCAAAAATGAAAATTGTCATCAATTTCTCACTCTCATGTTCTAAACCTGTGTGACTTTCGTTCATCTTTGGAACACAAATTAAGACATTTTAATTAAATCTGAGGTATTTCTGTCCCTCCATTGACAGTCTAGGCAACTTCTGCAAGAGCCAATGAGGTTCATTCTCGTGTTACGCAGCACGTTTGAGCTTCTGCAAGAGCCAATGAGGTTCATTCTCGTGTTACGCAGCACGTTTGAGCTTCTGCAAGAGCCAATGAGGTTCATTCTCGTGTTACGCAGCACGTTTGAGCTTCTGCAAGAGCCAATGAGGTTCATTCTCGTGTTACGCAGCACGTTTGAGCTTCTGCAAGAGCCAATGAGGTTCATTCTCGTGTTACGCAGCACGTTTGAGCTTCTGCAAGAGCCAATGAGGTTCATTCTCGTGTTACGCAGCACGTTTGAGCTTCTGCAAGAGCCAATGAGGTTCATTCTCGTGTTACGCAGCACGTTTGAGCTTCTGCAAGAGCCAATGAGGTTCATTCTCGTGTTACGCAGCACGTTTGAGCTTCTGCAAGAGCCAATGAGGTTCATTCTCGTGTTACGCAGCACGTTTGAGCTTCAGCAAGAGCCAATGAGGTTCATTCTCGTGTTACGCAGCACGTTTGAGCTTCTGCAAGAGCCAATGAGGTTCATTCTCGTGTTACGCAGCACGTTTGAGCTTCTGCAAGAGCCAATGAGGTTCATTCTCGTGTTACGCAGCACGTTTGAGCTTCTGCAAGAGCCAATGAGGTTCATTCTCGTGTTACGCAGCACGTTTGAGCTTCTGCAAGAGCCAATGAGGTTCATTCTCGTGTTACGCAGCACGTTTGAGCTTCTGCAAGAGCCAATGAGGTTCATTCTCGTGTTACGCAGCACGTTTGAGCTTCTGCAAGAGCCAATGAGGTTCATTCTCGTGTTACGCAGCACGTTTGAGCTTCTGCAAGAGCCAATGAGGTTCATTCTCGTGTTACGCAGCACGTTTGAGCTTCTGCAAGAGCCAATGAGGTTCATTCTTGTGTTACGCAGCACGTTTGAGCTTCTGCAAGAGCCAATGAGGTTCATTCTCGTGTTACGCAGCACGTTTGAGCTTCTGCAAGTGCCAATGAGGTTCATTCTTGTGTTACGCAGCACGTTTGAGCTTCTGCAAGAGCCAATGAGGTTCATTCTTGTGTTACGCAGCACGTTTGAGCTTCTGCAAGAGCCAATGAGGTTCATTCTTGTGTTACGCAGCACGTTTGAGCTTCTGCAAGTGCCAATGAGGTTCATTCTCGTGTTACGCAGCATATTTGAGCTTGTTTATGTTCACTGATCAATATTTGAATAAAAGCTGGACTAAACCACTCAATTCATATGGATTAGTTTTACGATCTCCTTATGAATATTTTTATGCATCATAAGCCCTATTCGGATGGTAATTGTTTCTTGCGCGTTCTTAAATATTTTCATCATTAACAGCTAGTCTGTGATTTTATTGCCGAACGAATCCAGAACGTCAGTGTTTTTCTTCCACCACCCGCGTAAAAATGTGGATGCGTGGTCATTTAATTGCCATCGAAATCCACATCTCAGAGTTTTCTAGAAGAGATCGCTTCTCTGTTTATATCCTTTTTGACCACTGCGGAGCACCATACTGTTGCGCTTTGCGGTAATTTAGATTTTAAAGATCTAGCCTACACTTTTATTACTGGAAAGCTGGAACGTATTTACAATAATAATCTTTCATCACAGCTTAAAAGAGAAAGAGTAAAATAACACACAAACATTTGAACATGGGCCATCATTACGGCAGTAATTTTATACAGTAAATTCCCCATTTTTAATCAGATTTAAATAATATCCTATTAGTAAATTAAATATGAATTTATTCTTATTATTCCAAGCCAACATTTTATTTACAGCAGACCATCATTCAGCTGACCACGTGAGCAGCGCGTTCCCAGGTTCGTATAATCACAAAATTCGCTCCTCCACCGTGAATGAATCGCCATCCGAATGCACAAGTGTTGATGATAGAGCTTAACTGATATTGAACACAGAACATGCTTTTGAAGTGTAGGTGTGAGAATAAGTTGTGATAAGATGATGATTAACAGGATTTAATTAGGCCAACATTGATTGTTTAGCATGAACCAATACATCATTGTATAGCGACTTTGAAAAGCCAATTAGAGTGGGAGCTAGAGGGAGGACTGGAGACATGAAATGTTTACTAATGTGTTGCTGACTGACCGTGGGGACTGTAAAGTCACATACAAAATTTGAAATTAAGCCTACAGTGAAGAACAATGCATTCTACATGATTTAAAGACTGAATGCACAAGATAAAGCAACGAGGCTTGCTGATTTTATGAGAAATCTTGAGTTAGTTTTGTACACCATGCTTTAGGACCCGTTTTTTTGGAAATAAATGAATACTCACAAGTAGGGCTGGGATAAACGATTATTTTTTAAACGATTAATCTAGCGATTATTTTTTCGATGCATCGATTAATCTAACGATTAATTTTTCCTGTCCGATTCGATTCGATTACCGATTATCTCCCCATTAATTGCCTAATAGCAATTTATACATGTTGATTTAATTATCTGAATGAAAAAATGAATTCCTTAACATTGCAATATATGTTTATTGCTCTTAAAATTCCAAAGTAAGACTATACAAGAGCAATGCATTCAATAAAACCTTGAAAACATAAAGTAGGCTACACACACACACACACACACACACACACACACACACACACACACACACACACACACACACACACAAATAAATAAGTATAAACCTACAACAAAGAAACATATTATACGATTTTTCTATGTATGCAACTCAGCCTACAGGCTATGCCCATCGATTAAATATCAACAAGTTGGTTAATCAAATCCAGGGACACACTGCAACCGTGAGCGTCTCGGCTGCGTGGCGTGTCTGTTTTTGTTTCGGCTCCCATGTTAACAGGTTCTGCACACTGCCTGTGACGCGCGGAAAACGCGTGCATGCTAGAAATAGAAGAGCGCCTATTTTTCACGTGTGTTGGGAGCGTCTCCAGGCAAAATAGAATAGGAAAAGATGTTTATATATCATTTTGACATGAATACATATTATTAAATTACATTTTCATGTTTGAAAGTCTGTAGGTTTACATAAATGCAGATATAGGCTTAATTTTAATAATAAAAAACGACAATTATCGATTTTGAAATATTGCAACTGTCAATACAGAACGAAATATTCTGTAGCCTATTTTGCCGTCAATACCATAGATATGTGGCTACTCCCGACGTTTTCTTTGCTGTATCAGTAGGCTATTTATGTTTAACATTAGGAATAGGGCTTCCCTCCGCATCAATAGCAGCAGCAGCGCCGCGTCAGACACGCTTCTAGTGTGCAAAGGCAGAGAAAACGCCACGCAGCCCCGTGGCTGACCCGCAACAGAAACGCCACGCGCATCCGCGGCATGACAGTGAAAACAGTTACATGTAGAGTGCATTACGGGCGCCAATACTCCGTTTAAAACCGGAATAGTCCTGGGATGAAACTGCTCACTTAGAGGATGGATACCCTCGGTCACATCAGCGCGATTAGACATTGAACATTTTAAATTTAAAACAGCTTATTATGTAGGTAACGTAGCCAATGTGTCCGATGCTTTCACTTGATGCAAACGTTTGTTTTTGTGATTAAAATACATGAAATATTACCAAAACATCTGTCTTCCTGTGTGCAGAAATTTGTTTATGTAGCCGTGACAACAAAACGCGTGCGCGCCGCGCGCCAACCCCATAGACTGTGGCCAACCCGCAAGCCTTGCACTTCTGAAAGTCTGAGGAGCCACTCGTGTTGCTACCATAGATATACATAATAAATAATATACTTAATTACATAATATACTTTATTATGTACATCTATGGTTGTTACTACTCTCCGGCGCCGCCATCTTTATTTTGAGTCTGACGAATCGACGCGCATATTTTGCGTCGACGTATTTTTTGCGTCGACGTCATCGATGACGTCGACGCGTTGTCCCAGCCCTACTCACAAGGAACGTAAGGATGCATTAAAATCATCAAAAGTCACAGCTAGGTTATTAATAATGTTACAAAAGATTTATATATCAAATAAATGCTGTGCTTTTGAACTTTCTAGTCGTCAAAGAATCCTGAAAAAAAAGTATGCCAGTTTCCTCAAAAATATTAAGCAGCACAACGGCTTTCAACACTGATAATAATAGGAAATTCTTTTTTTCTGGAGCAAATTTTTGGAGCATCAAATCAGAATATTACAAATATTTCTGAAGGATCATGTGACACTAAATAGCGGAGTAAGGATGCTGAAAATTCAGCTTTGTCATCACAGGAATAATTGTTAAACAGTTTAAATTGCGGTTTATTTTAAATTGTAACAATATTTAACAGAATGACTGTTTTTACTGTATTGTGAATCAAATTGTTGAGCATAACATAAATACATTCTTACCAAGTCCAAACTTTTGAATGGTATTGTACGTATTGTGATTTTTGTAGAACAGGTGGTGAATTTATTTGAATTAAATCTCAATTAAAATTTTCCACACTATCTACTGACATACCCCAAAGGTTCATGGTGCGTTTTATTCTACAAATCATATGTTTTTGTACAAGTCAGATAGTAAGAATCCATAAAAAATCACCAGCTTTTACAATCCTGATCTCTTTATACACGTGACATTTCTTCTAGAACCCCAGAGCAGACACTTACAATTTATAGTTGTTGTTTTGTTTTTTTATCACGATAAAAGGTCGCACTCCATTTACTCTCAATCCTATCTAGTACAAAATTAGATAGATGTTAAATCTGATCTAGTTTCTTTCACAACAGGCAGCTCTGCCTTATTCATCTCTTGTTAACATTGCACTACATTGACCATTTCATAGAAGGACCATTATTTCAAGATTATGCAACTGGACTTTTAATCATCATGCACTGGTAATCACCGATTCCCACATGGGCACAAAAAAAAATATCACAGTGAGCGCCAGAGTTGACTTACATCCAACAGAACTAAATATTTAACTGAATGGAGTTTGACTCATGGACTGCAAAATTAATTCCATAATTCTCAGTGAAGGCCGTATTTGACAGTATGTAGGCCAGAGCCTGTGCCGTCTTGCCAAAGCCAGGTGAACCAAAGGACTTACTGAATGTGTAAAGGTAAAAGCTTCGCACTGACTGCACTCACCCTTCCTCTGCTCTGAAATGGCTTTTATAAGAAGAAAGAGAATTGAAAATTAATGTGACATACAGGGGGGGAGAGAGAGACAGAGAGTGAGGGAGATATTTCATCCTCTGCAGGGACTAGTAAATATAAACTGATGCAGCTGTCAAATATTAGCGATATCTGATATGTTGGAGCTGTAAGTGACTGCTATAATCGTGTTTAAAAGAACAGCTCACACAGAGGCTGGTGTACACGTTTTTAGTGATGCAGGCTTGTTTACGTGCGAGAACGACAGAAAAAGCAGAGCCTGGGGACAAAGCTAAATCGAGTGATGGTGTGTCTGTCAAGCTGCAAGTCTACTTGTTAATGATTGTCGTCGGGATCTGAGCCTCCTGACTGCACCTTCCCGAGAGATGCGATCGTGGTTATCCAACCCATTCTCTGCAGTCAGTTAGTGAGTTCTGCTAGCATTTAGTAGGTTTATTGGTGCTCTTGTTGTGTTTATTACAGGCGTACAATGAAAAGGCAGCATGTATAATTCTCGTACACTAAAGACTGTGGAAAACTGATAAAACGCAAGCGCGTGAGATGAAAGTGAGCTCGTAATAAAAGAAACAAAATGAAAGCGCGAGGGTGAAAAGGGAGGCTTAATGACTGTGTTTGACTGACGGGGATTAGCGCTGTAAGTACACGCGGTGTGATTTGGGTAATTACAGTAGTGCTTTCCTGCTGAGACTGACTGTTACCTTGACACCGCGGCAGTGCTCTAAAGGAGTCCTTGAGGAGATGCGAGGATGACTTGACACTCCAATAAAAACACTCGGAGGAAAACAGATCCGGCATCACCCCTCGCCTTGTTAACATCATCAAATAAAACAAGTGCTTGAGGAAAAGTTACAAAAAGTGCAGTGATCTTCCCCTTCCCGCACAGACGTCACTCAAAACTCATGCTACGGGCACATTGTGGAGGGAGAACTGAATTCTTGAAATGAAAACATTTCATGTCTTTAAAAATGAACCTTGGGAAAACAGCTGTATTTACTATTCTTCCCATTTTCTCCTGTGCTTGTCCATATAAAACATTCTGCCATGATGTTTCTGTGCATTTGCAAAGGGAGTTGTGGGTGATTGCTAAGGTGTTTCTTGAGGGACCAATAAAGGGATGGTTTAGCCAAAAATAAAAGTTCTCTCTTCTCACCCTCATGTCACTCGAAACCCATAAGACTTGTGTCCATCTTTGAAACACAAATTAAGATATTTTTAATAAAACCGGAGATTTCCATTCCACCAGTAAAGACTTTGTAAAAGTGATCCATATGGACCTAAGTCTTCTGAAGAGACATGATTACTTTGTGTTGAACAGATTTATTTAGCCTTTTATTCATATATATATATATATATATATATATATATATATATATATATACTTTTTTTTAAATATCAACTTTAAAAAAATATATATATATATATATAAAAGATAAATTTTATATATATATATATATATATATATATATATATATATATATATATATATATATATACACACACATTTTAAAAAAGTTGATAAATGCACATCAAACATGGTAAACAGAAGCCCTGTACTTGACATTGTAGAGCAAACCTCATTAGTTGAAACTTTGAAGTCTATGGATTTGGAACGACATGAGGGTGAGTAAATGGCAGAATTTTTCTTTTTTTGGGTGAACTATCCCTTTCAACACGCATTTCTTATATTATTATTATCTTTTATTATATTATATATTTTTTATATTATGTTTTTTTTTTGGCCATATTGCATTGGCATCAGTGTTATTTTACTGTCATTGAGATACTATTACAGTTTGTATTTATATTCTGAAGTAGTTTTCATTTTTAAAACTAACTATAACCCTGATTTACATCAAATGCATTTTAAACATGATTGTTTACCAAAATATTTCCATTATTTACTGTATTTTAAAGGGTTAGTTCACCCAAAAAATTAAATTACCCCGTTATATACTCACCCTTGAAGATTTCAGGCCTTTGATAAGGTCCAACAAGACCTTTACCGCCCTTGTGCTTGTTTGTAGATCAGCCTTATAGATCAGGAGAAAATTGTGCAAGCTTCTATATCGTGTTTGCATTGAACACCCTCCCCACGCTCACATTCTAGCCCCTCTAAGTTTTCCTATAGCTCTGTGTTAATCAGTTAGTCATGGTTTTCCCCTTACATGTGACTGATTGCCTAGCTCATGTGCGAGTGTGTGGTCGGACATTTGAAGGTCAGTAAGATGATTGCTCTTGTGGGATTCCTGTGCTGTTTATCCCCTCTTTCCTCGTCTGTTTTCCCCCCTTTCTCGTCTGTTCCTTGAGTAAGTGTTGATAGGACCGTGTCTGCTTTTTAAATAAGATCTGGCAGTTGTGTTACATGTCCCTGAGATTGGATTTTGCCAAACTAATTTCCAATCTCTCTCTCCCTCACACACTCCATCTTTCACTCACTTACTCTTGCTCTTTTATCTTTTTATGTTGGTTCACAGCTACACGATGGATTGATCAATGAATTTCAATTTGGGCCCAAGAATGATTGGGTTTAAAGTTTACACAAGATGGAACGGAGAAATAGAGACGGGGAGAGGGAAGGAGAGATAATCATAGTGCGGCCTATGCTGGCATTCATTAAACCAGCCCAACTGGACTGGTCCAGCGGGGTTTAATTGGGTGCTTGAAAGGCCTCTGGAATCAGTGGACCTGAAGAAAGAGATGAAGAGCCGATGAGAAATAGAAAGTGTGAAGGCATAGCGGACAGAATTAAAACTTGGCTGTCTGGAGGTTGCAACTCTCTTTGAATTGATTTCTGGACTTGTGAGAAAAGGACATAGTGTTTGGTAAAATATGGGCTAAACCAGGGTTTTTTTCTATACTTCAAAATATCTCCAGTTCCTGAAGTACTGTGGACTTAAAAACATTTGAACTACATTGCATTTTAAAATATCAAACCAAATGGCGTTCAAAATTTCACAAGATTTGATCACAAACGTTTTGTGACACTGTTAGTGGGGCTCATGTTTTGAATTACACATGTGGTTACTTTAGCAATCCGCTGTCATGTGACCCACAAAATCAGTCATGCCAATGTTTTCTTTGCCGTTTATGAATATGATGACTGATTTAATTATTTTTCACCGCAGAATAGGGAAATTAGCCTGGCTCTGCCCTCCTACATACTTCCGCTCAATGTTCATTTCCCTTCAGTACTACGTCTGGGACTGCTGTGTAGTCTTAGGTTTTCTCCGAACAAATTTTTACCGGTCCAATCAGCGAACAGAGGGAGTGGCTGAGAACGATGACGTTGATGTCGAGCTCTAGTTTGAGTTGTAGTTCAGTAATGGCGGCGGAGAAAGATGCATACTAAACCATTCATTGCATTGTGGCACCGCTGTCGAATATCCAGAAGTTAAAGCCGGAGCAATAACAGTCTTTGCTGGGGTTTGTTGGTGGCCATGATGTTGTGGCCCTCCAACAGGGTAAACTCGGGAAAAGTTTGATTTTCCAGATCGCTTCGTTAGTGATGAAGGAGTTGGCTGAAGCTATTCGGACGGTAACTGTTTCTCATGGGGTCGGAAGGTATTGCCATAATTTAAGTTACAGGGACTGGTCAGTTATTTTATTGCCGTCCGTCTCTCACCACCCGCGTAAAAATCCCCAGCCGAATTACCCACTGCTTTTGACAAACGCAAGGTCGTGTTGATGTAACAGCTGTCCGAATCCACATCTCTGAGTTTTCAACAATATATCACTTCAAAATTCACTGTTTGTAATCATTTCTGACCCCTGCAGAGCACCATACGGTTGCTTTGCTGTTATTAGGATGCATTTATAGACTTGTATTTCCTTAAAATGCTGGCAAGTATTTAGAAGAGCAATATATTTCATCACCGCTCAAACAAATTAAAATAAAAGCACTTAAACATTTGAATTGGTCCGTTATTTATAGCAGCATTTATTATCATACCAAGCATATGACATTTTATTTACAGCATACAATCATGTTACGGACAGCGTGAGCACCGCGTTCCTGTTCCCCAAGCTCTCCTCCACCATGGCGTGAATAAATCACAATCCGAATGCACGAGTTTTAGGTTTTATCCTTTAGTTTTATTACTGAGGTGGCATGCACATGTGCACTTTTATTTTGTCAAATTTCCATGAGTGAAACAGGCGAAGGGCGCATGACATA
This sequence comes from Pseudorasbora parva, assembly GCF_024679245.1. NCBI lineage: Eukaryota > Metazoa > Chordata > Actinopteri > Cypriniformes > Gobionidae > Pseudorasbora > Pseudorasbora parva. The sequence goes on from NC_090177.1 coordinate 33,073,471, forward strand.
CGTCACGACCAAACGTTAGCGATTGGTTATGGCAGATCCAGAGTGGCTCAGGGCAGATCCAATAGTTTTAAACCTCAACAGGGTGCCCGCCTTCGCGAAAATAAACCCTTGTCAATGGAGAGTGGCCAGACTCTATGTACAAATGAAATGAATGAGAGTCTGGTAAAACCAGGCTATAGGGAAATAACGAAACAAATATATCAGTAATTGCAGTAAACTGTCAAACTGTTTGCGCTACAAGAAATATCCGTTTGTAATATCAAGAAGAATTATGCGTTTTGTACAGCAAAAAATAACCAAAAGCAAATGACACCGGAAGCCAGACATTAAATTGAATTTTTCAAATGGCCGCGCCCGTGCTTACCTGAAAAATAAGGTGTACAATGTCATAATGTGACAATTCCAAACGAGTGGGTTTCTGAGCTTGTGTTCAGTAAAAGCTTGCCTAAAAACAGCTAAAGGCTGTCTACACTGGAGCCATTGCAAAGCATTTATCCTTCATGTCAATCCATCATAAATAGAACGAGACATCAATTTACTCTCAGGGATTTGTCGCTCATGTCAAGCCGTATCCGGTGTAGACAGAATCACAGATTATAATGGGTTTTATTGTCTTTTGTCGCGCCGCTCGCATCCAGTGTAAAAAGGACATTTTAAGTTGTGTGATATAATGTTGAAGAGCCGATGAGAAATAGAAAGTGTGAAGGCATAGCGGACGGAATTAAAACTTGGCTGTCTGGAGGTTGCAACTCTCTTTGAATTGATTTCATGACTTGTGAGAAAAGGACACAGTGTTCGGTAAAATATGGGCTAAACTAGGGGTCCCCAGACTCGGTCCCGGAGGGCTGTTGTCCTGCAGAGTTTAGCTCCAACCCCAATCAAACACACCTGAAACAGTTAATCAATGTCTTACTAGGTCCTATAAAGGCATTAATTAGCCGTTTCAGGTGTGTTTGATTGGGGTTGAAGCTAAACTCTGCAGGACAGCGGCCCTCCAGGACCAATTTTGGGGACCCCTGGGCTAAACGCATATCATGCTTTTTTCTATACTTCAAAATATCTCCAGTTCCTGAAGTACTGTGGACCTAAAATCATTTGAACTACATTGCATTTTAAAATATCAAACCAAATGGCGTTCAAAATTTCACAAGATTTTATCACAAACGTTTTGTGACACTGTTAGTGGGGCATCCGGTGTAGACAGAATCACAGATTTTAATGGGTTTTATTGTCTTTTGTCGCGCCGCTCGCATCCAGTGTAAAAAGGACATTTTGAGTTCTGAAATGTACAGGATGTTTTTACAGTACAATTATGTCCTGTCAAACGATCATCAAAGATCAATTCGTGACCTCTTTAAAAAGCACACTGACCACAAACTTTTGAGTGGTGGTGTACATGCACTCTGACACATGTGCATTACTCCAGCGTGAGTCAGTCTATATTTAACTGTACACTCGAACACGCTCACATTTTTACAGCGTGCCTCAGTACGAGCAGGCAGGGGCTCTGGTGTGGCTCACTATTGCTTTTTTAAATTGCCCCACGGACCAGCGGTCATCAGCTTGTCTTACCAGGCTCAGCAACTATCTAAATTATTAATCTAAGTCTGGGAGCATGGACACATCACAGCAAACCCCAGAAGGCAGACACGTCTACTGTCCAGACAGAGAGACAGCGCATATCAGACATTTTTACCCTGTATCCTGTCTTGATAAATGTAATGTAGGTTGGAGCAGTGGCCCTCTGGTTAAGACATGAAAACCGATGAAGCTCAGTTCCATCTCATATCATGTACTGATCCCTCTCTTATTATTTCCTTTCTCCTCTCGACTTACCTCTGTGTCCAAAACCTTAGACTAGTAATTTAATGACTAAACAGGCAGCGCTCGAGTATGAAGGCACCTTCTAAGGAAACTTGTTTCACACTGGCAATCAAGACAGCATGACACCAAAAAAAAAAAAAAATAGTACATGTGATCTACAGGGCCTTACTACTTTTCACACTCAGGTCAGTCGAATGCAGCCGACGTGCTCGCGAGGTCATTGTGTGCATTTCCTTCTCTCTTCTGCGAACAAACGAGTCCGTATTTCTTAAGTGTTGTATTCATTTCTGGCTTGTTGAGGAAGCCGAGCAGCAGCAGGAATTAATTGCTTCTTTGCAGTAGTTATGTGAAGCAGCAGCATGCTGCGTGGTGATTAAAAGCACTTCACATGGAATATGAATGAGAGCATAAATCACGCCGAGCGGTGGGCCACGTAATGAGAGAAAGCACTCACGTGGTATGTCTGGGTCAATCCGCGATCTCAGCGATTACTGAAGGTCACGGAAGGGATGAATCAAGATAAAGAAGATAGCAGAACAAAAACATTCGCGCTTTTGCTTATTACATGAGCTGAAGTTAAGACTGTTATACAGGGAAAGGTTTACTCCTGGTTTACTCCTGTAAAAAAGTTACATGCAGTAGATTTTCCATGTTAACCATAGATACTGTAATGCTAGTAAAAGTATTATAATCAAATAAATAAATAAATAAATATATGCAGTGCTTAAATGCTCAAAAACTTAGTACTTAATCTAATTTAAATTAAATTTCATATTATTTTTATATTTTTCCATTTATGAGGGGCTGACACAAATGTTAAGTGACAATAGGCTGAGAATAAAAGATGAGCTTTTATCGTTATTATTATTTTTTGCTTTGCTTTTTGTTTTTGTTTTTTGCCTTTGTTTGTTTTATGCTTTCCTTTTCTTTTAGTTTTTTGCTTGCCTTTGCTTTTTGTTTTGCTTTCATTTGTTTTTTTGCTTTCCTTTGCTTTTTGTTTTACTTCTATTTTATTTTATTTTATTTTATTTTTTGCTTTGCTTTTTCGTTTGCTTTTTTTTTGCTTTACTTTCTGTTTTGTATGGAAGCCTGTTACTACCATAGAAAAAAAGGTAATTGCAACTTGTCCCCCCTTTTTTTCAATTCTGACATTTTTTCTCGCAATTTCAAGTTTACATAAACTCACAGTTACAAATTTTTTCACAGAATTGTATGATATAAAGTTGCAATTGCCAGTTATAAAGTCAGAATTGTGTGATATAAACTTTCAATTGAGTGTTTTTTTTTTTTTTTCTCGGAATTGGACTTCTGAAATTGTGAGATAAAAAGTTGCAATTATCCTTCCTTTCTTTTTTTATTCCATGCAGGAAACAAACTTGCATACTTTAGCTTTTTGTTTTGCTGTTATTTATGCTTTAGTTTTGCGATTTTGGGGTTTTTGTTTCGGAATAGAAAAATCAGATAGCACAAAGTCCGCCATGATTATGCATTTTAACATCTAAATTCTGAAGTCACAGTTGATGAGATGATCTTCAGGTTGTTATATCACATTTCCGCTAAGTGTGATTTTCCTCAAATACACCTAGATCACAAAAATAGAATGAGAGATCAAGAAAGAGAGAAGAGAAATCATGACACATGGAAAAGGGTGACAGACAGACAGAGAGGGAGATGAAAGCCGCCCGTGTATCAGCTTTCTCTCACCTATCCATCACCTTGGCGGCAGCAGGTCTGTGGTTGGGCCTGTTTGCTGTCACTGAAGCTGTAGTGAGGGAAGCAGCCATTTTACATCATTGATTTACATTAGTCAGAGAAGAAAGCTGATGGATGACTGAAGAGAGTGACTAACACGCGCACACACACACACACACACAAACACTCCCTCCCTTGTGTGCAGCCTTTTAATATTGCATTGGGTGTTTGGTGTCTGCTTTCTACTTGATGGGGTTTAATTTAATCTACGGTGGCTAACTTTCTCTCTGTGTGCGGCTCTTTTGAACGCACTGACAATTACAGAGCAAGAGAGGAGAGGGGGCAGATTAGGAGAAAAGCCAAGGTAACAAGACAGAAGATGGAAAAAGAAAAAGGGGATTATGGATGGAGGAAAACATAAGTGGGAAGAGAGAATGAGTGGAGGATTTGAGGAGATGGTGATGGTGTGACAGATGTGTAAAGATGAAGAGGAGAGAGGGTCAGTGTGGGCTCATGTCTAGAGGCAGAATGCTGAATGATGGCTGAGCGTGCGCCTCCTGTCAATGTCACCTTAACGGCTCTCACTAATGCAGAGGGAAAAAAACACTTCTTTTCTTAAGACTCTCATCAAGTGGTTGACCTGATTGCTTCAGACCTTCCTCATTTGCTCATCTCTCTCCAATAGAGTTGTATCATATGATAACATTTTTATTTCTGCCTTTTTCTGCTTTAATAAGACTCATATCATGATTAGTTTTGCTTATAATTTGGATGAAAGGTATTCCTGAAGTATTACATTTCGGAGTAGAATGATACCAAGGGATGATAGGGACGAATTTTAATAATATTTCTGAATTCTATTTATTTTCCAGAAAACATTTAAACAATGTGCTTTGGCTTTAATTCAATTATAATATAATATAATATAATAAATAAATAAATAAATAAATAAATAAATAAATAAATAAATAATATATATTTTATTATTATTATTTTTTTACCTTTAAATATTGTGTTTATAATATTTTTCTTACTATTTTGCTCTCACAGTAGAATGGGTCTTTATGCAGGAAAATAAATATCTTTTAGATTATATTTTGGAAAGAAAATTCATATTTTACAAAATACATTTTTACAGATTTCAAAGTTATTTATTATATTTAACACATTTTAATAATATTACAGTTCCTTCCTTCCTTCCTTCCTTCCTTCCTTCCTTCCTTCCTTCCTTCCTTCCTTCCTTCCTTCCTTCCTTCCTTCCTTCCTTCCTGCCTTCCTGCCTTCCTGCCTTCCTGCCTTCCTGCCTTCCTGCCTTCCTGCCTTCCTGCCTTCCTGCCTGCCTGCCTGCCTGCCTGCCTGCCTGCCTGCCTGCCTGCCTGCCTGCCTGCCTGCCTTCCTTCCTTCCTTCCTTCCTTCCTTCCTTCCTTCCTTCCTACCTTCCTTCCTTCCTCCCTCCTTTTTTGTATTTATTTATTTTCCAGATAATATTTTAATAATGCTTGGTCTTCATATGTGTATATATAATATAAATTATTATTTTTTATTATTATTATTTTTTTACAGATGACAACATTATTATGTTTAACACATCTGCAAATAATGCATTCATTTATTTTCTAGCTAATGATTTAAAAATGCTGTGTTTATAATATTAAACTTCTCATACAATATAAATGGGTGTGTGTATATATATATATATATATATATATATATATATATATATATATATATATATATATATATATATATATATATATATATATATATATATATATATATATATATATACACACACACATATAAGTATGCCTATTTATTTCAGATCACTAAGATCACTATATTTGGGGTCAATGGGATCAAAGCACTTTGGAAATCCCTGTAATAGAAACTCTTTGCACCTAGAAACCACCCTTAACACCCTAGCAACACATTAAATCCACTCAGAATACCTTTGCTACAAGATAGCAACACCCAAGAACCCACCCATATTTGCGGTTAAATAGATCCAATGAAGAGTGAAAGGAAATGATTTGAAGATAGAGAGTGGTAATGACATCAGGATACGTCGCATGCCATGCTTGAGGCTTGGCCATGTTTAATCCACATGACATCATAGTACCCTTTGACCCTGATTCTAATACATTTTGTTTTGTCTTAAGGCCAAAAGAACACCATTTCAACCCTGCTTTTGTCTCGTGTGAATGGTGGGCCACTAATTACCTCTCCTCCCCTTTCAGTCTTTGCTCTTCTGTAATACAGCTTAACATATTCACATCCCACCCTAAAGATGTTCATGAATATTCATGTGCCCCCTCAGTTTAATCCTCATGATTGACAGGTTGACATCTTAATCAGAGTGATTGATGGAGCACTGATTCCATTCGATCGGATATCTCCTCCTCGCCCCTCCCTCCCTCCGCCTTTCTCCTCATACATTCCTATGGCCGTTCCCACACTGTCATTGGCCATCACGCTAAGTAACTTAACCTCCCTCGCTAAGGTCTCTTTAAGCTCTCATCCTGATTGCTTCGTCTGAATAAACTTGTTGCGCTCTGTTTTGCGCGAGTGTGTGTTTTTGTGGTGTGACGCTCACTAAGCCCCCCTGCTCTGGTAATTGGACCTGCTTTCTCCGAGCGCAGTAGGAGCTGGCAGTGCGGTGGGAAAAAAAAGGCCAGAAAGTCATTCTGTGTGTCCAAATGCACTGCACAAATCCATGACATCAGTATTCTGGTCAGACTTCAGTTCAGACACAAAGAAAAGAAGTGAAAAAGGAGGGGAAGGCGAGAGAGTATACGAGACTGATAAAAGAGGCATGCTCAAAAGTCTTTTGACTAGGAATTAAGTGTGGCCCGTAGCTGGCTCTTTTTTTTTCATACCGTGTCTTTTGGAGCTAATACATTTCAAGCTCACAGAACAGAGAAATCAATATCTGCCATTAAAAAAAAGATTGAGAGTTTGATGATGAAATAAGCACTTTAGTTTTGAAATGGTTTTTTGTTTTTTTTCTCCCTTGTTTTTCAGAACAAGGTGGTATCAGACAACTAGAACAGCCGTGAGCCTGATACGCTGGACCGACAGGTGAGTGGCAGCATGTTGGTCAAATGACACAGACGCATACCAAGTCTTGATGAGAAATTGGCTTATTCAAAAAAGCTGCCCTCTTGTATTGGACCGTCCCAGCTGTATTGGACATGCTGATCATTCTATATGTTGAACAAGAAAAAAGAAAAGAAGAAAAGTACAGCATGGTCTAGTGACAGTAATATCATGGTGCTGTAATAGACAGTAGTCTCAAAGTGTTTGGACACTTAATCTGCACTTACACTAATTCAAAATGTATTACATTAGATGCAGTACATGAGATGCAATACAGTATATCATCCTGTGTGTCACATTTCATCACCAAATTAATGTAGAAACAAGCTAAAGACAGTAGCCTGCATTTTAAATATTTGTTTAATCAGCATATTTTAATAAAAGAAGGCCAGTATCATAGCCTAGAAATCTAGACGCACCCTAGCGGCAGCAAATCTAATCTGCCGCGAGTGTGGTCTAGGAACTCTCAATACCTAGCCTGACAAGCCAGACCCACATCAAGATGTTTGGTCTGGAAACTCACCATTGACAGCTCAATCCGAGGGGCTGGATAAACGGTTCATGCCCCCTCAATGACAGTTTATTAGGCTGCTGTCACTTTAAGACCTGCCACTGCTGCACATGATGCGCATCTCATATGTATCCCATTTTCACACACTCTTTCCTGGCATTTAAGACGTAATTTAACTCATTTTAGAATGTGCTTGCAAGGATACGTTGGGATGATTGTATGCGTTTTTGTCTGTTCAAGCACTGTCGGAAGTGTCTTTGTCTTTCTGTGCGCACGGATTCATAGACGCACGCCAGTACAGCAGTGTGTTCTCTTTTGTGTCTCATAGCACTTAAATGGTTTAAAATCATTTGCATGAGTAAGAGCGTGATCATATAATGTTCTAGTCATCTAGTACATTTTTGTATTTCTTTATTTTACATGTATTGTACATTTTAAAGTGTACATTTAAAGTGTTTTTAGTGACATTGTATTTCATGGCAAAGACTCATTACCAGTATTTTTAAGAATGCCGCTTTTAACAGGGTACATTGTCAATGTACCATAAATACCATAAAATGTGCTATTAGTATAGCACACATGTCCTAAAACACCATGATACTTTGTGTGTGTGTGAGAGAGTGAATTGAGAGCCTGTTATGATGTCTGTGTACCAGATAGGAATCATTGATGCATAAGGAAAAACAGAAATGACTGTATAAATATATGAATGAAATAAAAGGGGTGAAAGTAGGACACAGGGTCAGAGCTCTGTGGGGTTCTCAGCTACAAACACAGCGTGACCTTTTTGCATGGTAGATCGACCCTCACTGAAAACACACAAATGCTTCATTACTTCTGCCTCATAAACAGTTACAATGTCCTGACAAAGAATGACCTCCTATACATATGGACGCTACAAAGAATGACCTCCCATACATATGGACGCACACAAACACGCATACAACACCAGTCAAAGTTTGGACACGCCTACTTATTGTTTTATTAGCATTTTCAACACAAATGGAAGTATGGGAATTAGGTAGTGATCACGATTTATATTTGTCTACAAAACTAAGAATTTACAGATTGAAAGACTTTTTAAAGGTACAATAAAAGTGTTTCCAGATCAGCCAGGGTCACTTCCATTGTATGGATACGTGCAGCTTGGACATTCTGCTAAACATCTACTTTTGTGTTCCACACTAAAAAGAAAGGTTTAGGTTAGGTTTAGCCAAAATAATAGCTATGATAACATTTTCCATAGCAAAGAAAATAATGACTTCCTGTTAATATTGGGTTACACTTTATTTTTAGATGCCCCCGTTACTGTATAATTACATGAAAGTTACTGAGTATTATTAATATACTATAAAAACAAACTATAGGTTAAGGATTGGGGTTTTGGTTATGTATAATTTAGTTTTTGCTAAAGTAAGTAAATGTAACTTGTAACATGTACAATTACACAATTTAATGAAATAAGAATATAATAATAATAATTTAATATTATTACAGTTGTGCTGCTTAATGCATCTTGGTCGAATATCCCACCCATTTCTCCTATATCCTATTTCCTATGCCATTTAAAGCTTATATATTTCTCATAGAATTATCATTATTTATATATTATATTGCTATCTGAACTGTTGCAGTCACATGCAGAATGCTTACATGCTAGTTTGAAATGTCTTTCTGCATGACCCGGAGGTCAGTGAACTTTCACCTACGATTGAATCCTAGGCTTTATGAGAGTTCTTGGATCAGTTCTGTTTATTCCTCCCACACTCTATCCCACACCCACCCAGCAAAGAGATTCCTCTGATAAAGATCTCCCTCTCTCCATCTCATACACACCCACATGCTCGCACAATATGCATATGGTTTCAATCTTTCCAGCTGTCCCACAGTTGCAGTCATGAGAGGCCATCCTGGAACAATAAAGTGCGTGTGTGCGTGTGCGTGTGCGTGTGCGTGTGCGTGCGTGTGCGTGTGCGTGTGTGTGCGTGTGTGTGTGTGTGTGTGTGTGTGTGTGTGTGTGTGTGTGTGTGTGTGTGTGTGTGTGTGTGTGTGTGTGTGTGTTTCTGTGTGTGCGTTCGTGTGTGTGTGTGTGTGTGTGTGTGAGATGTCTCCGAATATGAATAGTAGAAAAAGACACTGGAGAGGAGTGGAGGATAGAGGCAATGGGTGAGAAAGAGACATGGTCTGTTTTGGCTCCCAAGGTTTTTGTCTAAGTCTCACATTCTCCTTCACACACACACACACACACACACACACACACACACACACACACACACACACACACACACACACACACACAAGCACGCATACTCTCTAGGGATGAGATATGCTCTAGAAAGTAGGCATCCTGATTTCCCAGCAGGCAGTGTTAATGGAACATCAGGTTCAATCTGCCCCTCACTCTGTTTTGTTTCATTTTGTTTCGCCCTGTCTCTGTGAGGTTACTGTACATTTCTCAGTCCCAGTTCTGTGATGTGAGTGGCGGCTGACTTATAGTCTAAGACCAACATTATACCAAGTTTACATGACGTGCTGTACTTTCGGTTTCAGTCACACTAGGCAGTTTGGGTGAAAAGTTTGAGGGACCATCTAACCCATCTGACCCACAGATAAGTTATGCTATTTCTGCTGCAAAACGTCTTAATTTGACTGTGGTTTACATAAGCTAAGCTTCTATTGCCCGGAAAATAGCTTTATTTAGGCGGTTGGTGTTTTAAATAGACTGATTTTTTTTTAATTTTTATTTATAGTTTGGGTAAAAGTGAGTTTCTGTCTCTCAAGGTTTTATTGACTCACCAGTGGTTGTGCACTGCAGTTTTTTTTTTTTTTTATCATATTCTTGTATTGCTAAATAAAAAATAGTTCAAATGATGTATTACGACAGGCAATAAGATGAAGAGAAGACAAACTGCTATGAATGGGCCGTTTATAGCTGTTTTTAAACGACCTGTACAAATACTTTTCCGCTCAAAACTGCAAATAACTACCATGTCCGCCACATTATAAACATTTTTCCGCTTTGTTTCTTTTTATTTCCTTTCACCTGGTTTGGAAGGTATAAATAAGTCCTTCATAGACATGAGTCAGTCTACATGTTTTCTTTTGGTGTGAGGAACAACCTTCTCTTTTGTAAAAAAATAAAAAAATAAAAAATTGTTACAAGGACAGTTCTTGTTGTTTGTCTGCGGTCCACCCCCTCATCAGATGTGCCAAAGTTCTTTAAAGCTGCAAAGCATCCGTAGGTGTTAAGTTTGAGCTGTCAGTCAAGCTCCGCGACGCAGTGACTGGCAGATGGACTCTGTTTTCTAATAAGGTCATTCTTCTTTCTTAATTGGGCACGTTCTTGGTAGCCAGCGGTACCCAATCTAACACTCTAAAAAAAAATATGTATGTGTAATCTCAAAAATCCCAGTAGAGAGCCAGAGCTAATCCATCATTCTTTTTCTAAAGGTTATTTTTGGAGAAAACTTCATTAAATAGAACTCCTTTGAGCGCATGTCAGCAAAAGTGTTGGTTGAGGCGATATGTGGGAGGATGTGGCATGAATAGCGTGTGCGTTTTTACATGTGTGTTTTAATAGAGCAACAACAAGTTTTTTTTTTGGTTTGTGGTTGAATATTAATTATCTGAAAGCTGCACCATTTTTGTTCGGACAAAGCATTGGGCTTCTTCATTTAGACTGGCTTCAGCAAGTGTCCTGCAGTTGTATTGGTGTGTGTGTGTGTGTTTGTGTGTGATTTACTGTATGTTTGAGTGTGTGAGATGAGAGGAGGGGCCGTGACCCATCCCGCAGTGCTGTTTGTATTTTTTCGTGGTCTGCTGCCGTAAGGACGTGTAGAGATTTGTTACCTAGGGTACCATTTATCATAGTAACAGCATCGTGCAGGGGCAACATGGGAGGAAACCAATCATCCATCATATACATGGCCTGTCTCCACAGCAACACCACGGCCCGTGACCAGAGTCGGAGCGGCTGCTGGGGGATTGAGTGGATCACTTAGATTATGTTCAGACTGCAGTTTTTCTCAAATCAGATCTTTTCAAGCAGACTGTCCCCACTATTAATTGCGATTAATAGTGTGGACAGTCTGCTTGAAAAGATCTGATTTGAGAAAAACTGCAGTCTGAACATAATCTAAGTGATTATATTATTATAGTATATTATAGTATTATATTATTAATTGTGCGTACATAACCGATGAACCTGCATGGTTTGCTTTGGTAATGACGCAGGCCTGCCAACGTTTTTGACGAGGCTTTCGAAGCGGATAGAGGAAAAACGGTTCATCATATCTCGCTTTCCAAATAAGCGCCCCGTCCGGCTTTGCTGTGCAGAAGTGTTTCCATTACTGGTTTTGATGTTATTCTTGTGCGTCACATTTTGAGTGACGCAAAAGACTATTTGAAATCTGAATTGAGTGTCCAGACTGAAATGCAACATGGCCTTAGAGTTCTGAACTGGACAGCTGGACAGATGGACGGACGGACTGAGATGGATGAATGGATGGATGGATGGATGGATGGATGGATGGATGGATGGATGGATGGATGGATGGATGGATGGATAGATAGATAGATAGATAGATAGATAGATAGATAGATAGATAGATAGATAGATAGATAGATAGATAGATAGATAGATAGATAGATAGATAGATAGATAGATAGATAGATAGATAGATAGATAGATAGATAGATAGATAGATAGATAGATAGATAGATAGATAGAAGGAATTGTATCACATTATCACAACAATAAACAAAAAAATGCATATAAGGTGCACAACAAAAGTAAATATGCACACACAAATGATTAAATATTAATTAAAATAAATTAATAAAAAAACTAAATAAAATTAAGAAATATATAAATAAATACACCCACATACTGCAGTTGCAGTTTAGTTATCGGATTGTGACTGAAGAATAATGCATTTTAATTGCTTTGATTGAAATGCTGTTTTAGTGTTATTTAGGCTTGTACTATAACTTTTTTAGCAGGCGATATGAAGAGGCACTTCTGTCTCTTCTACTAAGTGTCTGGGTGATTTATTTTTGAGTATGTAGACTTTGCACAACCCTGCAGCAACTGGGTCTTTGTAAACAATTTTCTTCAATCCTTTGAGCCCTAGCTGCAGGTGTGTGTGTGTGTGTGTGTGTGTGTGTGTGTGTGTGTGTGTGTGTGTGTGTGTGTGTGTGTGTGTGTGTGTGTGTGTGTGTGTGTGTGTGTGTGTGTGTGTGTGTGTGTGTGTGTGTGTGTGTGTGTGTGTGTGTGTGTGAGAGAGAGAGAGAGAGAGAGAGAGAGAGAGAGAGAGAGACAGCTCCTTTTCACTGCGTCCACCAGGAATAGCAGCCACCCCAGGGGTCTCAACGAAACTTATTTCCCCAGTTGCTTGTATCGCTCTGCCAGCAACGTCTGTTTTTACCAGTCTGAAAAAGAAATGTGTAGTAGAGTGATTCTAATGGAGAACCGGTCATGTTTGAGCCCAGAATCAAAATAAAGTAATACAAAATTGTATTTTGCAGTAAATGAAGTCTAGGATAGTTATATTTTTACATTGTGACATGATTTTTAATACAATATTTTTTGTCCAAACAAAAAAGTGGCATCGGCAATCTACCGGAGTCCATCTTTCAAGAAACAAATTAAACACAATTAATATTTATGACCCAGGCATATTCTGACATCATCTGTGTGCTGAACTGCTAACAGAAAATAATCTTCCTGAAGAGATGTATATAACAAAATATTCATAGCTGTCGCAAACAATGTTTTAGCCCTAATTATTAAATGTGCAAAATGAAATGTGCAGTTTTTTCAGATTAAAATACGTCTTCAAATCCCAGTTTATTAAAGGGGGGGGGGGGGGGGGGTGAAATGCTGTTTCATGCATACTGAGCTTTTTACACTGTTAAAGACTTGGCTTCCCATCCTAAACATAGACAAAGTTTCAAAAACTAATGTTGGACGTTTGATGGAGTATTTCTGTGTCAAAAATACTCCTTCCGGTTTCTCACAAGTTTCGGAGAGTTTTTTTTGAGTATGGCTCGACTTGCCGTTAATAAGAGCGGAAGGTCCTTGTATGGGCCGTACGGGCTCTTCTCCCGGTAGGGTGCGCGCGCGTGTGACTAGAGCGAGAGAGGAAATGCACGCCCGTAAACACTCAGGTGCAGATCCAGTCGTCCGTGAACACTTATTTGGCGCCGCGCTCCACTTTATTCCTATGGGTGACGTCGAGCGACTTCAACGCTTCAGCACAGCATTCCGGGAAGGCAGCGCTGCATTTGAACCGATTTGAACGCAGAAATGACGGGAAGCGTCACAACATCACTTCCGTCGCGTCTCAAAGTGGATCTCTGCTGTCAGGACTTTACCAAATCATTCCAAAGAAGTGTGTTTTTGACGGAGCCGTCCCAGCGATAAAGGTTCGGTCCTGCTTTGGAAGCAGCCGGTGATTAAAACTGCTTCAAATGTCTCTGCTGTCGGCTACCGTCGCGTGAGTAAACATCAGTAAACGACACGATCGCGTGCTTCGTCATTCAAATGCGCTAACTGACTCCATTGCTGTTCTCTGTATAACGTTACACTAGTCTGACGTGCAAAACCGTTTTGCTTGCTACTGCTAAGGTTTAGTCCCATACAATAGTCCATAAACCGAATCATGTCCTCATAAACTGCGAGTAAAGACACACAAATGTTGACAGGCCACTAAATACAGTACATACCACAGAGACGGACGTCCTGCTGTTGCTGTTTCTCCTGTTCAATTTATTTCAGCCTCAGATTTGATTCTAGATCATATAGCTATTAGCTGAGATAGCCATGGGTTCCTCCACGCTTGAGGACGTCACCGCTTTGTTCCCTCTCGTCATTCTTTAGCTCCGCCCACTCGATACGCCTCCAGCCGCTCGTTTTTTTCCGGAAAGACTCGGTACAGCCCATATTTCGGAGATATGAAGGATGCAATACTACTCTATAGGTACTCAAAATTGACATGAGATTGACTGAAACTGAGTGTCCCCCCCCCCCCTTAAGTAAACTCCTTTGGTGGAAATCACACATTATTTAAACAGACAAAAATGCTAGAGACTTTTAAGCTTTTAAATAGCTACTCATGTTGCTTATTTTAGTTTTTAGTTTTTTTTAAAGCATATTCAGTTCAATTTAGTATAGTATTTAGTACAGTAAATGCAGTATATATAAAGTACAAATAAGAAAATTTGCATTGCAGTTTTTTTTTTTTATCTATTTATTCTACCGAAAATTGTGGAATGTTGTGAGATGCTTGACAATAATGTTACTGCCAAAACAATCTAAATATATTTCTCAAATAGGCTTAGTGTTATAATTGATGCATTCATTTCTCTTTTGGTTTTGGGGTACAATATTGGCTGGCATTTCTTGGCCGTATTTGTGAGATTCGCTGAGCTGTTTTGTTTGAGAGAGGGTGGGGAAGAGGAGGGTCATTCTGGACTCCGTCTTTAATAAATAAACAATAAAGAAGCCTGAGCTTCTCAATCCCTTTTATATCTCCTGTGACATTCTGATGGATTACACAGCCATCTGCACTGTGTGTGTGTGTGTGTGTGTGTGTGAGGCGAGGGGCGTGGGGGGCTGCGGTGAGCCATATTTTACACACATATATTATATTATATTATATTAATTTGATTACATCTTCAGGAATGGCTACATTTACTAAATGCCTAAGTGTACTGAAAATAATGCCACATAATTGTTGTGTTTTTTGGTTGAGAAGTGACCTGGAAATGTTCTCTTGAGATTCACCCACATATAAACCAACTAGTCTAGAAACTAGAAAAGTCTCAGTGTCATATTTATGCCCCAAGGGTTTGTTTAGGGGCACAACCTTTTCGATTTATCATCTTGAGCATTAACTCTCAACGCCTGGCCTTGACCTCCATCACCATCAACACCATCAATCTGCCGTGAGCTCAGGGTCCTTTCTGTAGTTATGCCCCAAATATCAGCAGGATGTTTTCTGAATCAGTAGACATCACTGATTGTACCCTTTTTATTAAATTGTCTTTTAATATGGCATCTCTCTTTTCAAATTGATTGCTTGCAAAATTGCCCCTCAGGAAGACCGAAATCATTGGTAATTAGGTTAATATGTCTGCAGTCCGGTGAGGAAAAAGCCTCTCAACCACATCTCATTTTGTGCACAAGAGCAACTGTCAGAAAAGAGCGTTCAATAAGTTTGGAGATGAGAAAATGGCCTTATTTTCCTAAAGGAATGTTTTAAAAGAAGGGTTTAAACAGCTCAAGCGATTAATACAGGATTACGTAACTTGGTGCTGAATGTCATTTGAGTGCATTTATATGATATGATAATCTGATATAATTTTCTCTTTTTGTGGTTCATTTCACACAAAAGGCTTTTTCCATTAAGATATTACAGATGACTGACTCCTACCTAAGACCGTTCTAACAAGTTTTCCCACAAACACAGCACTGAGCCTTTGCAGATGATATTTGGGTTTTTTAATGGATTCATCTTCTGGAAAGGTTATATACACCACCAGATATGTAATTGATTTCTTTTTTGTTAAAGGTGTCATGAACTGGCTTTTTTAATTTTTTATACTGATGTCTGAGGTCAACTAATGATGTTCGTATGGTTTTTATATTTAAAAACATCATATCTAATAAGTAATAGGCTATTTTCTACACTGGTTTTGAGGCTCTCTCCTGAACGCTGGGTTTTGATGGGCGTGACGTACTGGAGACTTGGAAGTAAACGCCCACGGCTAGGATTGGAGAAGATTTGCATATTTAATGAGCTTCAGCTCCCCTGTCAGTTCGCGAGGGAGAGAAGAGAGGAGTGAGGGAGAAGCGGCAACTAGATAAATTATCTCGACCACAGGGTTCGTAAAAATTCATCAAACAAACACAATGATTTCTTTCTCATCCACCTGCGATTGATTGGACTATTATTTTTATATTACACATAGCCCGCGAGATCAGTCGATATAAGCGCGAACCGCACGCACACAGCGCCGATGTTCTGTTAGACACGTACACATAAGCAAAACGATCTATAACAATGCAACACTATTACATATAAAAACACTTTTTACTAACATAAGTGTGCAGCACCATTCCTGTCGGATCCAAATCCAGCATCGACCGGAGATTTGTTTACAGACGATCCCGCAGTGAACCGAAGTAACCATGTCTTCCCCACGTGAGCTGGAACTTCATTAAAAATAAAGTTCAACTGCTCATTCCTAATATTAGGATCCGAAGGAAGCTCATGCAGCGACTGTGTTCTTCCACAGCAGGAATAGCGCAATATATTATCTTCCTCTGCATGTTTATTATTGTTGATCAGCTAGCACGAGTCAATCAGCTCCATGAGTCGGTGGGCGGGGCTACTGGATTAGACGCGCTGTAGAGGCGGTGTTTCGTCGCGCACTGACGTCAGTATGAAGCACAGGACCGTTTGCTGAGCCTGGTGTCTATAAAAGCTTTTCATTTACTAACAAGGACGTTTTCAGCTTTGAAACTTAGAGGATATTGTTATATTACATGACCTTTTATACATATCAAAGGCTCAAGGGAAAGTTGATTTCTCAATACATCAAGCCTTTAATTTGTTTATTGGTTAGCACAGGTCATTCTGACATGATTACATCTCTGACACTTTCTAAGAAATAATCCTGTGATCCTGAAGCATAAAATAAAGTCTTCTCTTAAGTTATACCCTACAATCACACAATAATATTCAACAAAAGTATGTAAGAAATAAATGATTAGTCAATAATTAATCTTATAGAATATTATATATCATGGTACTTATGATATATACTTTCATGGTACATATCAATATGCATGATATGTATGTGGTTCGTAAGATTTTTGTAATGTTTTTGAAATAAATATTTTATGTTATTCAAACGCAGGATTTATTTGATCATAAATATGGTAAAACAGTAATATTGTGAAACTTATTTCTGTAATATATTTTTAAAAAGTCATTTTAAAATATTTAAAAAATGTAAACAATTCCAGTGATTTTTTTCAGCACCCTTTTCAGTGTCACGTGATCCTTCAGAAATCATTTTAATTTGCTCAAGAAACATTTCTGATTATTATCAGCAGCTTAATATTTTTGTGGAAAACATTATGCTTTTTATGATTTATTTTGATTCATAGAAAGTTCAATAAAAGCATTTATTTAAATGATACATTTTTCAATTAAATATCAATTTTTGTAACAATGTAAAAGTATTTCACTCTTTTAATGCATTCTTACTGAAATATTAATTAATATTAATTTGGTAGTGTGCATATGCTTATCTAAAGATGTCTAAAGATCACTTATTAAAGGGATAGTTACCCAAAAATAAATAAAACTCCATATATTTCCATTTAAATAAAATTCCATATATACATTTTTCTAGGTGAACTATCTCTTGAAGCATCTTTTGAACAGCCAAAGCTGCCATTAGAGCTTCATAAAAACATGGCAAATTGAACTACAATGCGGCTATCCTGGAGCTTTTGCAAAGACCTGCAATTATAGAAAATGAACAGCCTTGGATCCGAATCAAGAATTCAACAATGTTACTATGACAGAAAATACATTGCTTATTCGTTGAGTTCACAGTAAGCAGAGACACAAGTAGGGATGATCCCTTCAGATCGCTTCAGACAAGACAACACCCAAGTCGTTTTGCTGCAAGGTAGTGCCAGTCTCACTCCCTTCTTTTGTGCCCCTGCCATCTTACGTTAATTAAGGTCTTTTGTGATTGTACCTCAAGATTAAAGATAGAGAGATATAAGACCGCAATCTTAATCTTTTCTGTTTCACTCACAATTCCTTCTGTCAGCAAGTCAGAGAGGGTTTGTTAAATTAGGACTAGCTAAATGATATTCAAGCTCCAAGAAGAGTTGTCAGAGATGACAAAGTACAGGCAGTGAATCATTGATGCATACAATTGGATGCATATTGGAGCCAAAGCGAGTGTTGCTATGATTTAGTCTCAGGTGTAGTTGATCCAGAGTGGGCTTAGAGCTTGTATTGATCTCTGAGCTACCTGAAGGCTCCTGCTTGTGCCTGTCTGTGAAGTAGTGGTGCAGAGAAATGGAAGGACCCTCCATCAAAGTCACTGTGGGCTACTTGTTGTAATGCAGTTCTGGGATGAAGAATGAAACATTTAGTTCTGATAGAGGGAACTCTATTTTTAAGATATTTCACAATTTAAGAAATCTTATGTGGTTTGAGAAAAGGTTTCTCGTGCGGATAGTCTTGGGGTATGTTCTGTTTGCTTAATAGTTCCAGTTGCTTGATAGTATTTAGTAGACTGGGTAAACCCAGCCTGATCTGCTGGCGATTTGATTTCGCCAGGCAACTCAGTCTGGAAACCTGTACATTCATTTCTACTGCTTCTGTTACACTTTTGCAGGAACCAATCACAGACTGGCTTATCCACCTAATGCGCACTATTGGCAGGTTTAACACGATGACGGATAGAGAAGTGATGGGTCGTTGCCTGTTGATCACGCCTCTTGTGGTCTGATTGGTTGAAGGACTATCCAGTTGCATACAGAGTCATTTGAATAATGCTCGTTTATCACGCCTCTTAGAAAATACAGACTCCCCAGACCAATGTTCAATCTTAAATTGAGCTTGGTCTGGTGATAGCCAGACAAAGTATTTAGCCAAATTAAGTAAGATTACAAATCACAGGGAGTATTTCTGTTTAGTATGAAAGGCTAACTTTACCCTCATTGTTCACCAATGAATGTGTGGGGTGCAGCATTTTTATTCAGGTAAATTTGTTTCAGATGTGATTTTACAAAGTTGTTTAAGGGTTTGGGACATATCTAAATAGAGCGGTTATTCAAATAGAAACACATCTATCAGAGTGAACTGATGTAAAAAAGCAACAAGACGGACTCAGCATTTTAATATAATAAAGTCGGGAGCTGTTATGACACCCACCACCACTTAATATGACGAAAGAGCATGACTGAACAAATCCATTTTGGTGGAGGCGCTGATGCTATAAAGCATATTGCTAACCAGCCTAGTTTGAAATATAGAAATGACTCATATTCTGCACAATTGTGTTGGGTATTTACAGTAGCTGTGTTCACCTCTGAAGGGGACTGAAAAGAAAAGTTTGATGAGAAATGAGTATGATTTCATGCACAAAGCTTTATCAGCTAACCTTGTGTTTTATTAAGTATTTTATTCCTAATTCAATTAAGCTACACCTGATTCTTGAAATAGAACAATATTGTAATTAAATTATATGAATTTTAATTGGAAGTTGGATGTTGTCTGTGTAATCATTGTATGTGTAGTAATGTGTTGGTTTATTGTAAATATTCCAGTTCTTCAAGATCTTTTGTTTATTGATACTGTTAACCACAAACTATATTGTGCAATTGAGCAGAGATAGATTTTTCTAGACTTATGCTACTCCTTAGTTTATATCATATTATATAAAATCATATAGCCATTTGGAAAGACTTACCTCACCACTGGGGTTCCACAGGGATCGGTACTTGGGCCCATTACTTTTTCCTATAGTTATTCTGTAACATCATTCTGTCTAATTTTAGAGATTTATTCAAGACACCCAGGACATTCATGGCCCCTTACCACCTCCCACTCTTACAGAATTCCCAATATTATAGCTCATCCAGCCTTTTGTGCTCTGCTTTTTAGTGGCGTTACTCCTCCATGAATAACTTAAAATCGAACTTGAACAAGCAACGAATCCTTTATCGCTTTAACCCCAAGGGTTCTGCTGGCGCGACCATTTCTTTCTTTCGTTTTTCTTATCAGTACAAAATGCTACGTGTCTGCTTTTATTTGTTTACTCTCTAAATAAAAAATAAAAAAGTTTGTGCTTTTTGAAAAATAAAGAAAGCAAACATGATGCGCGATCTGCAGCTTATCTCTCTGATTGGGTTTCACCCTGATACTTTTCAGAAAATTAACTGTAACTTAGTGAATTCTTGTCACACACACATGAGAAATATGTCTAAAAATGTAAATTTTGTTTTCTGTTTATGTAATCTGTTTAAAAGGAGAGATATCAGTTTTTCCTGAGCCTCTTTATTATCTGCTAATTCGACCATGCCCACAAGAGTTTCGACTTGATGCGCGGGGGATATTTGCATGGATCGCATCAGAATTTGCCTTTGAATAGAATGCGCTGTTCTATTCAAAGGCAAATTCTGACGCGATCCATGCAAATATCCCTCGCGCATAAAGTCGAAACTCTTGTGGCCTTATTTCAGTGACTTAATTTTTTATTTTATTTTATTTTATCTTTATATGAAATCTATATAACAAAAGAACGTTATCTTTTGTGTCTAAACACTGCAGTCAGAGCCATTAGTTGGGATGGTATTTGAACTAGAGATGGCAATTCTCTTTTTCTCATTTCGCTGTGAATCTGTGCCCTCTCCTCTGTAGTGACCATTTGTCACGGTACACCACTGTCATTTCCTGTTCCCAAATTTGGCTGTGCCTTTGCCTTGTGCCCCCTCTTTCAATACAGATGACAGCAATCCCTCACCACCGTTAGCCTCATATCTGCAGGCTATGACTGTGAACGAGCAAAATGAAGAGTTTGTTGATCTTTTTCCATATCTCTCTCACTGTCTCTCTCTTGCTGCTTTGTCTTTGAGCCGTCCTTTGTGTTTCCGTGTGTCATGGGTATTTATTGTGGGAACGGCTGCGGCCTGCGAGTAGAGTTAGCTTACATGAGAATACACACCCACATGTTATTCTCCCCATTCCCTAGATGTGTGTATATGCACCTCCGTCATGGAGCCATGTATCATCATTCACTTCATTACTTATCCATGATTTCCCTGCTCTGTTTACCAATTGAGCAAAGAAAAGTTTCATAGAATTAAAGGGATCGTTCACCCACAAATGAAAATTCGGTCACTATTTTATTCACCCTAATTTCGTTCTAAGCCTGACTTTTTTACTTTTGTGAAACATAAAGAGAAATGTCCTTTACGGTGATTTTTGAATTTTTAAACTGTATTCATAAAAAAATCCAGAAAAATTGTATCATGAATTCCACAAAAATATTAAGCAGCACAACTTTTTTTTTTTTTATACAAAATAATAATAAATATTTGTTGAGCAGCAAATCATCATATTACAAGTGATTTCTGAATGATCATGTGACACTGAAGACTGGAGTAATGATGCTAAAAAAATCTACTTTGACATCACAGAAATACATTTTAAAAATACTCAAATATAAATCAGATTTAAAATGAAGTAATATTTTAAAATAGTATTGTATTTGTGATCAAGTTAATACAGCCTTGGTAAGCATATAATACCAACCCTAAACTTTTCACACACTGTAAAAAATTATTTAGAAAAAAAGTTACCTGGTTGCCTTAAAATTTTGAGTTCATTGAAATTTAAATTTTGAGTTAATACAATGACAATTTTTTTGGGATTGGACAACCTTTATTAAAATATTATTTAAAAAAATGTGTAAGCATATTGGGTAATTGTGTGTGTTTTATTTCTGATGATGCAGTGAAACATGCCAGATAGTGCTATTTTCATGATTTATCAAATTTTTTATGTGGTTCAGATACAAAAATAATTTGAATTTCTATTTACTAAGCAAATTTCCTTCATTGTATCAACTCAAATTTTTAATTTCAATAAACTCAAAATTTTAAGGTAACGGTTACTTACTTTTTTAAGTTAAACCAACAAAAACCAACCAAATTTTTTTACAGTGCATAGTGTCTAAATAAAACTCTTTAAATTAAATTCTAATAAAGGAACTATATTATATTAAATGCTTCAACAGTGCACATGTGAAATCGGACTTGAGTAGCTAGAAGCGTTTGCGTTGTGTAGAATATATTTCAGATTTAAGCAAATTCACTCATGGCCATGGATTCCGAGTTTAATATATGATACGAGAACCAGTGGGAAGAAAACAATGGAAGAGCATTTCAGCATGAACTGATTTAATAACCGAAGCTTTCCTGCTTATCTCTCAACCAACAAATCCACTACTCACCCAGAGGGCAAAAACCTTCCCGCAATGCCACTGTACTCTATTACTGTAGATAATAACCATTGTGTCATGGCCATCAATTCAGAGAAATCATACCTTGACAAAAATCAGGAGCAAAAAAGTGCAGCAATAATTTCTGGCTGGAAAACCCGAGGACTCATAGATTTTTAATTTATTACACACCTTGTACTTCGAGGTGAAAGTCTGTCATCGCTTTTAAATACAAGCGTGCTTTCAGAGCAAAAAGGATCAGTTCTTTCTGCTGAGTCAGGGCTGGTGCCCTGCAGGCCACTGTAGCAGAGCTGTATTCATTACCTTCTATTCCTCTGAGACACAAGCTTTATTAGAGAGCGACAGACGGGTGGGGCATGAGTTGAATCAAACGGAAATGTTGAGGGTAGAGCCGGGTGCTTTATTATCAGGAAAAGGGCAGAGGAAGACGGGGCGCTATGTAATGAAAAACAAGTTTAATGCATTTGCACATCAGATTTCTACTGCAATTGACATCTAAGAGAGAAGAAGGAGAGAGAAATAGAAATAATTAAGGTTTCCACTTGGGGAAATCTACATGAGAAACACTACAAAGTGCTGCCAGTGCTGGTTTTTCTGAGAGGCCAAACACATTCATGGGATCAATGCTTTATACGTTCAAAGTTATTTGGCATTGTATCATTTTTATCTCATCTGTTTCTCCACTTACGCCACTTCCAACTCAACCCATCATTTTGAGTGGTGCGGCACTGCTTAGCTGGCCTGCACTGACCTTGGCATTTCACTTGGATTTATGGGTCAGCGGAAGCCTTTGACCAGTCATATTTCACTCTGTTAACACATCAAGCATGGCTAAACACAGTTTAGGTCTTGTCATTTGTTTAGGTTATGTGTTGTATGAACTTCTTTTATGGTGTTCTTATTTTTTGAACTGCACAGAAAGAGTATTTGTACTCCCTTTTTATTTGTGGAATTATCAATGTCAAATAGGTTTTGAAATGAAATGAGGGTAAGAAATTGTTATCCATTCATTTGTGGGTGCTTAACTCTACTGAATGTACTGCCTTACCACCCTCCACTTTTTCTTTCTAGTCTTGGGCTCTTCTATGTTTAGACAAGCTGTTTATTATGCTTGTAATAGTGATCCATAGTGTGCGTAATCAAGTAAATATCATTAGACGTAGGAATAATTAAGATGTCTTCCATAATTTGGAACAGGGCTAATCAGACCTCTTCAGCTTCCTGTTAGGTTTTGTCTCTCAGGTCTCCTGAAGGAAGTCTTTGTACGGAGAGGAAGTCTTTATCCATTTTCAGTTTCTGCTTCCTTCTCTGAGGTGAAATGCCACTTTATAAAGACAAGATTTTTTTTTTTGCTTCCATCTTCTGTCTTCAGACGTCATTCACACTCCGCTCACGTCTCAAGAAGGAGAAAATGGGCAAAAAAGAGACAGGAAAATATCATTAATTTCCTGTCAGTGTGCTTTGTGTCTTTTGAAATTATTTATTTATTTGTTTAGCTCATTTAATGCTGAATGTAACTTGACATTGCATTATCCTGAGGGTTTGCAAACACCTAATACGAGGAGAGAGAAAAGGGGAGCGGAAAATTGAGATGGATGAGGAATGGAGGTTGTGTGTGTGTGTGTGTGTGTGTGTGTGTGTGTGTGTGTGTGTGTGTGTGTGTGTGTGTGTGTGTGTGTGTGTGTGTGTGTGTGTGTGTGTGTGTGTGTGTGTGTGTGTGTGTGTGTGTGTGTGTGTGTGTGTGTGTGTGTGTGTGTGTGTGTTTTTATGTCACGAGAGACAATATTTGTTAAGTGTTCTTGGTGTAGCCTTTGGCTCTGATAATCTGCTCAGAGATGGGTGTAAACAAACTCATTAAACCCACAAAACAGTCTGTTTAATAGTTTCATTTGGTTTGACAGCACAAACACACACACACACACACACACACACACATACGCGTGCGCGCAGACACGCACAATAATTTATTATAGTAAAGAGATACATTTTTAAATTCTGTCCACACTTTTTTTGATTTGCCCAAATTTAACCCACTCTTCATGTGAGTGTCAACAAAAGTGTAAAAATTAAAATGTAATGCACTTTTTGTGTATTTTGAATACAATAATACAATAATGGCAAACTATTGCTTGTCAGTCTCCAAGCTGCTCTTAATTTAAAATGATAAAACAAGATAAAGTTGTATAAAATAAAATAAAATATTATTTTAAATATTTTTTATTTTTATTTATTTTATTATATTCATTCTTATTAATAGTTATTTATTTATTTATATATTATTATTATTATTATTATTATTATTATTATTATTATTATTATTAATTAATTAATTAATTTTTATAATTTTTTTATCTGATCATTTCATTTGTAAGTTTATCCAAGTCTTATTTTTCTGGCACAATCAGGGTTTTGGATGAGTGACTGCATCAAACTTTCACAGATCTTTCATACTAGATAACTAAATAACTAACTAAATAAATACAATACACTGCACTTTGTGTACAGTGGAGCAAAAAAAAAAAAGTATTTAGTCAGCCACAAATTGTCCAAGGAAATAAGATGAGAAAAAGATGAGAGAGGCCTGCAATTTTCATCATAGGTACACTTCAACTATGAGAGACCGGAGAGATCCAGAAATTCACATTGTCTGATTTTTAAATAATTAATTTGCAAATTATTGTGGAAAATAAGTATTAACAAATAACAAAAGTTAATCTCAATACTTGTTATATACCCTTTGTTGGCAATGACAGAGGTTAAATGTTTTCTGTAAGTCACCACGAGGTTTTTACACCATGTTGCTGGATGTTTGGCCCATTGCTCCATGCAGATCTCCTCTAGAGAAGTGATGTTTTGGGGCTGTCGCTGGGCAACACAGATTTTCAACTCCCTCCAAAGATTTTATATGGGGTTGAGATCTGGAGACTGTCTAGGCCACTCCAGGACCTTGAAATGTTGTTATGAAGCAACTCATTTGTTGGGTGGTGTTTGGGATCATTGTCATGCTGAAAGACCCATCCACGTTTCATCTTCAATGCCCTTGCTAATAGAAGGAGGTTTTTACTTAAAATCTCATGATACATGACCCCATTCATTCTTTCCTTTACATGGATCAGTCAACCTGGTCCCTTTGCAGAAAAACAGCCCCAAAGTGTGGTGTTTCCACCCTCAAGTTTTACAGTAGGTATGGGGCAACTCAGCATTATTTCTCATCCAAAACGAACAAGTTGAGTTTTTACCAAAAAGTTGTATTTTGGTTTCGTCTGACCATATGACATTCTCTCAATCCTCTTTTGGATCATCCAAATGCTCTCTAGCAAACTTCAGACAGGCGTGGACATGTACTGGCTTAAGCAGGGGACACATCTGGCACTGCATGATTTGAGTTCCTGGGGCATAGTGTGTTACTGATGGTAGCCTTTGTTACTTTTGTCCCAGCTCTCTGCAGGTCATTCACTAAGTCCATTTAAGTGCCATTTATACAGGTAATGAGTGGAGGACAGAGGAGCCTCTTAAAAAGCTGGTATAGGTCTGTGAGAGCCAGAAATCTTGCTTTTTTTGTAGGTGACCAAATACATATTTTCCACCACAATTTGCAAATAAATTAAAATTGTATTTTCTTGATTTTAATCTCATTCTGTTGAAGTGTACCTATGATGAAAATTACAGGCCTCTCTCATCTTTTTAATTGGGAGAACTTGCACAATTGGTGGCTGACTAAATACTTTTTTCCCTCACTCCAGGTATAAATCATAATGAGCAGCAGGCCGCAAAAAGGTATGCTATTAAAAGAAACCTAAATGGAGCATAGCTATTTGAATCAGTGATTTTTTTTTTCTTCACTTGTGTGAATCGAACTTTCCAATGCTACATATGAGAGGACTGTTCATCAATAACAGTACAAGTAGCCATGTGAAATTGCTGGTTGTTTACACAAGCTCTGGGTGTGTTGAGATTATGGAATGTATGTGAACCACACCTGCTTTTGAGATTTATTTTCAGAAGAACCTGTAGGTTGAGCCATGATCACACATTCCGTTTTAATCACCATGGGGACACCAGAAGATCACTGATTTGAGTTAGTGTGTTGTGGTGAGATATCAAAGCGCAAGTGCCGGCCAGAACAGAACCTTAGTCACGCTAAGGTGTGGTGAGGTCTTTCCCCGGAGCGTTGTCATCCTGAGGTTACACGACTTGTTTTTGTGAGCAGGTGAACCACTCCAGGAATAATACTCAGAGGTGTGTGTCTTTACACACGAGAAACAGTGGGCGGAATGATTTTGTTAATGCCATTAGTAGTATGGCAGGTTGGGCTCCGGAGGGTGGGCATGAGAAATAATCCAGAGCAACGGTGCCTGGCAACATCTAATCCACAGAAAACCGATTCCCTCAACCCTGAAAGTCCCTTTAAAGCCTTTCTCTGCTCCATGTTACACACACACACACACACACACACACACACACACACACACACACACACACACACACACACACACACACACACACACACACACACACACACACACACACACAGAGTAACCAGCCTGTAGAAACCGCTGTGCTTCCCTACTGTTACTTTTCTAAATGGATCCACTTGCTTAGGGCATGTGGAAGGTGTATTACTTCAAGTGCATGTCCGGAATTTTTAATGAGTCTTTCATCCTAGCCTAGCCCTTACTGAGGCATTGTTGCTGTGTTCTGGCAATTTGGAACCCATTTTTCTATTCAGTGGGTTTACATAGTAGAAGAGAGGGAGGTTCAAAAGTACAAGGTTTTTCTTCAGTGGCGCTGGGTAAAGAGTCATTTTTTTTCTTCCCTGAACTGAAATCCATTTTTGGCTCTTCTTCAGAAAAGTTTCCAAGGCAGAAATGAAAAATAAATAAATAAGCAAACACCAAAACTCATAAGAAAGATGAATTGTCATTTGTATTTTCAGTCACATATGGGTTTGATATAACCGTAAAAGGTTTACAGAGAACTTTGGAAGCTAGTTTCTGCCATGGAATAAAACATAGAAAGGGTAATTGTGACTTCTCAATTGCGGGCTTATATATTACAGTTCTGAGAAATAAAGTAGAGCTGCATGATTCTGGATCAATTGAGAACCATGCACGGTGTATTTGTTAAAAATAGAGATCACGATTCTGAACAGACAACTAAACAAAATATCATGTGATTCACTTGAGGTAAACTAGAGGTTTTAAAAATATTAAATTAGGCCTGCAACTGCAGATTATTTTGATGATAATAATAATAATATACATTTCTTTAACCTGTAAATAGGCTGTAAGTAACGTCTTACATTCAGTTACACGCTGTTATCCCTTTACAGTCACGACTCTCATAAAATACATGAATTACATGTTGACTATTAAATGTAAATTTAGCGTTCAACTTCAATTTAGCCTTAAATGAATGTTTTTTCTCTGAATATTAATTGTCTCTCTCTGTGTCCACCGCGTTCTGTCTGTCTGTTTATCGCCGGTGCTCGTTCAGTGAAGTTTTGAAGCTTAATGCAGACTGTCAGGACGCGCTTTCGTGCAAAATTGAAATACTCGGGTGAATTAGTAACATTTACAAATAAGGATATAACCTTTAAAATTAACGCTTTTGGGTTTCGTTGAGGACGCACATGCATCTGTCAAAGCGCGTGACAGGGTATGTTAAACGCTAATGCATTCGCTTGAAGCTTAAAATTAAGAATTCTCATGTTTTGGGCGCTTGGATCACAGATCACAGTTTCCCCCACTATTTTTAGATGCATTTTGTCCATAGAAATGCGTTATTCAGTGCACAAAGGGCAGACCCAGCTGATCGATAATGAGAATCATTGTCAATGATTTTCATTATTGATTATTATGGATTTTACTGTTTAGTTGCTGCAGCCCTATATTTAATTCATTTGAGTTAATTATTAAAAACAAAACAAAACAAAAACATTAAAATGAATTATTCAGTGAGTCATTCATTACTGAATGAATCTGCGTTTTTGAACAAATGTCTTGAATGAACGATTCAATAGCACATACTTAAAATAAAAAAAGTCCATTCTATTTAGCAATAAGATCATGTGGGGGCTTGAATCGAGATCAGGATCTTTTGAAAGATCTAAAATAAAGTCAGAATTGTGAGATGCAAATTTGCAATTGCAAGGGAAATAAAAGTCAGAATAGAGAGTTTATGAGGAAAAAAGGCAAAGAATTGCAGGAAAGTTTTTTTTTTTTTTTTTTTTTTTTTTTACTTGTGTGGTGAAAGCAGGCTATCCCTGAAAGTATCCCTATTGAAATGTTGTGTTTTAATGTTTATTTCAGTGCTAAAAAAAAAATCCACAGTAATCGACAACATGCCACAATGCTGTTGATAGAGCTTAAGTTGTATTGAACCTGAAACATTCTTTTGAGGGGATGCACTGATCTGCCCAACAGGACCATCAAATGCTCTGTTATCCCAGCAGGGAAACAGAGATTGCCTGCTTCAGTTGACAACTTCTCTCCAGTATTTTTTGTGTGTGTGTGTGTGTGTGTGTGTGTGTGTGTGTGTGTGTGTGTGTGTGTGTGTGTGTGTGTGTGTGTGTGTGTGTGTGTGTGTGTGTGTGTGTGTGTGTGTGTGTGTGTGTGTGTGTGTGTGTGTGTGTGTGTGTGTGTGTGTGTGTGTGTGTGTGTGTGTGTGTGTGTGTGTGTGTGTGTGTGCACCTTTCTCATAACTTTTTTTAGCTCAACAATACCTGGTCATTTTCCACTTTCATAATTTGGAAGAGCAACACGAGGAATCCACTGATATACAAATTTCAGAAAATAACAAGCAAGCTGATAATTATGATAACTGATAACCCATTAAGGGTCTATTAAAATTCTATACTATTATATAAACAAATTTAAAATGATTTAAAATGAAAATAGTTTGTTTCAATTGTTTCAAGTGAATTTCATTATAACAACATTATAATGTGCAGTACAAACAATGGATATTTATTTTGACTTTTCCTTAAAACAGTGTTATTTTATAATTATTTATATTATAGTTTTAATATTTTAAATTAGTCCTTTTATGTTTTAATTTTTATTTAAATTTTTGTTTGTTTTATTAATTTCATTATGTGCTTTTGTCATTTTTTATTTTTTATTTTAATTACTGTAATTTTTATGGAAGCTTTTTTCTGCCACATAATAAAACATTTTAATACATGATTGCGGCTTTTTATCTCACAATTGTTAGTTTACATCTCACCATACAGACCTTTTTTCTCAGAATTGTGAGATATAAAAATACAACAACGGGATATATATATATATATATATATATATATATATATATATATATATATATATATATATATATATATATATGGAACTACAAGTTGTAAAGTCAGAATTGTGAGATATAAAGTCAGAATTGTGAGATATAAACTCAGGTGCGTACCAAAAGCGGACCAAACAAGCGTACAGAGACCTCCTTGAAGAGCTGGTCTCGGTACGCTTTCAAACGAACTCTGGAGCAGACTTGATCCGACCTCGAACAGAACCAACGGAAAAAGTACTGATCATTTTTGGACTAAACCAGCTGCTGTAGTCAGCTGCACTGACATTATGTGCATGACATTATTACCGGATAGATCGTTGTCAATATTTTCGGAAGATGAGCATGTCAGAGTTAAGAATAATTAATGCACGGCTCCGCTTGAAGTGACGAGCGATGCGCGCTCGCCGTCTGCAGTGCATTAGCTCGTTGTTTTCATGTCTCATCCGCTCTTCATTATAGAAAGGCATTGTTTGCATACTGCATATTATGGCCAGGAACAAAACTTTTCCTGGCTTTTCCTCTTGTGTTGGATTTTTCCCACACGTAAATTCTGACCAATCGAAAAGCAGTATAGGAAATATGCCATGGCCAATGAGTGATGTGGATGTTGTAACGTGCCTGCAATTTGGTGCGTTTTAACTGGTTCGGACCAAAGCAATTAGTGTGGTGTGAAAAGGAACCGAAAAATGCAACAATGTATAATTGTTTGCCCTTGTTTAGGACCAAATGAACCGAATTAGAGATGTGAAAGCACCCTTAATATTCCTGCTAAACTTCTTGTTTTGTTCCGCTGAATGAAGGAAATCAAATGGGTTTGGAATGACATGAGAGCGAGTAAAGGATGACAGATTTTGAATTGTCTGTTGGATCTTTTGTATGTTTTTTTTTTTTTTTCTCATTGCACGATTAGTCAAAAATGACTCACTGAAAGACTGTTGTTCAGTCTTTTTTTAAACTATTTTGAATCTGTGTGTTGCAGATATGGAGGTGTGGAATCATTCTCATTTAGGAAGTCACACAAAATAGAAATAATTAAAGACAGATATAGAGACAAAAACAAAAAAGAGATATGGTACGTTGTCGCCTGCCTTCCTGCCTGACTCGTGGTGTTATCATGGAGTCTGTTTCACACGTTGTGTTTGCGCTTCCTTTCAAGGCTGCTAGCAGCTCTCACCTCGTGCATTATGCATGTAGCCGGACGCTGTTAGACAGGGAACGTGGCAGTAAATGTGATTCAATGAGTTCGCCACAGGCACATTTCTGTATGTCGAGATTCCTCAGGGGTGCCGCTTTCCTTTCAGGTGTACGAGTCCATTTTTGGTGTTAATGGACAGGAAAGTGGACACTGGCCAAAGATCGGAATTTTAGAGCTGTTAAGTAATATTTCACAGATCTTATTTGCCACGTAAGTGGATAAAAAGTGATGTTGGAGCACTGGGGTTGATTCGCCCTCTACAAATCAAATAGCTCTATAAGACACGTTGGGTGCATAAGAATATTTGAATGGCTCTCTGGGGACTGTTGTATAAAATATAGCTGTAATGCAACCCACAATAGGATGGCTGAAAAGGGATGTGTTCGTGTGTGTGTGAGAGATGTTTTATTCTCATTAGTCTACTGGGTAGCAGATGGTCTGACATTTGTCTGTTACTTGCAAATCAGCACAGATGTTCAACACACAATTAGCTCCGACAATAAAACTCAAAAATGCATTGGCTACATAATAATTACAGAATTTAAGCACCAGTCGTAATCAAAGATCTGAATCTTTTTGGTTATATTGCGTGGGGACTTTTGGTGCATGTGAATATATAATGTTTTGTATAATTTGTGTTATAAATCGAACAATACCTCAAATTATGCGGCTAGTTGAGTAAGTGTGCTTTTACTTTTCTAAATGATTGGGCTCATGGATTTTTGCCAGACAACCAATAAAACAGGCAGAAAACAAAAAGGAAATTGTGCAAAATTACTATTTAAGGTTTGCTTACATGACATTGATGTACTAAACCAGGAAAGTTTTCCCTGTGCGCCTTTTTGCGTGCTGAAGAGAATGTTGTCAAAATGAATCCTGTTCACACGGATCTGCAAAAATGATTAAAAATGCTATATTATTCATGCCAGGACAGTAAATGGTGATGACATTTTGTAAAAAAAAAAAAAAAAAAAAAAAAACATGTTGTGCCTATAGAATGAACATGTCCCACATCCCACATTTGCATTTTGGTGTTTCGGTGAAAACAGTATAATTTTCAAAAACGTGCATTTTAAAACCTGTTTTCAGTTTCCCAAAATGCTGTTGTTGTATAAATAAACACATAAAAAAGACATAGGTTTTTTCAATTGTTTTGGCAAGGACCAATAATTACAATTGGAAAACAAAAAAAAAAACATTTAAGACACCCTAGCAACCACCTAGCAACATGCTAAAACCATTGGCAAATGTATAGCAATGCCCTGGTGACACTAATTTTTGCTGTAATATCTTAATATAAATATCTTTAGCCCAATAACTGATTAAAAGTATAGTACATTTCTGTATAGGAATATAAAACATATCACATGCTCCTTCAGAAACAATTTCACATTATTGCCAATGCTGAAAATGTCTATGTTGTTTTTGTTAATTTTTCATAATTTAATTTGAAATATAAATATTTTCTACTTTTGTATTTTTACCGTCACTTTTGATCGATTCAGTGCATCATTGCTGAATAAAAGTCTTAATTTATTTAAAGGTCCCATGGCATGACATTTTCATTTTATGAGGTTTTCCAACATTAATATGAGTTCCCCTAGCCTATTGTCCGTAGGTGGCTAGAAATATTGGTCCATGCAAACCGAGTTCAGGCTGGCTTTCTCTGCCTTTGAGAAATTGAGCTCAGACGAGCTGATCTTGAATTCTCCTGTTATGACGGGATAGTACCATACCAGGAAAGGTTACCGCCCCTTCCTCTCCTCTGCCCGCTCAGAGAAATAGTAGAGAATGGATTCAGCTGGCCGTCTGATGCATCAGTATGTCAACCAATCACAACAGTGGGTGTTTTCACTGAAGACTCACAGCAGACACGCCCCTTGAAACAGAGCTTTCAAGCCAGAGGGCTAATATCAGTATAGAAAAAATGCCTTATATTTCTAAATTATGACATTTTTTGATGTAAAACCCATACTAACAATATAAGTACTCCTCAGGAAACATTAATTAAAAAATCCATGCCATGGGACCTTTAAAAACACACTTTAAATATATATTTTATTAATAGTAAAATTATATGCTATTTTATCTAAATAAATGAAAAACTAAATGCAATAAATAAATAAAAAACAGCGGATTTAAATGCTACAGACGAATACACAATATTATAATGTATTCACTGTGAATGTTCTAAAGATTACATTTAACAGTTATTAAATTATCATTTTTTCCATATTATTGTTTTTAAAGATTAATTTTAATTATGTTAATTTAAGATTACTGCAAAGGTGGGGAAACAAATGCATACCAAATATCGACCGATGCTGATAGACACATATCATTCATGTCACTTATACTGCCAATAGATGTCTTTGTAATGTGATCTATGTGTGGGCAGCACACTGTATAAAGAAACAGGATTTTCATATTAAGCCACCTGAAAAAAAAAACATGTTACTTCACCTGCTATATATTATTTATGGAGAACTTTGTTATAGGTATACCATATATTACGTTTTCCGTGGGAGAGTGGAGACAAAAAATAGAAGGAGGGAGTAGGAAGAGAACGAAAGCGACAGAATAAAAGAGAGCCTGTCACCTCATCATATGCAGAGTTCAGTAAGACCTACTTCTGCACATAAAGATGCTTCCTCTCTCTCTGTCCTGTCATCATTAAAACTCCGTCTTACAGAAGGACCGGAGAGTTGACGAGGTGTGCGTGTGGCTTCACAGCTTCCCCTGGATGTGTGGATTAACTGGCCACTGCGACATCACTTCCTAGTTTGCGTGCGTACGCTTGTCTTTGTGTGACTTTGCCTGCCTCTGTCTGAGCGTGTGCGTGTCCTTGCCTTTCCTCCGCGTGTCCTGTTTGATTTATCCTCAGTGGAGGGGCTTTGATGACTCCCTTCTGATCTATTTGGTTGAAAAATAAGAGAAATTGCGCCATTGCTCTCTATATTCGAGTAAAAGAGCGGGGAAAATGGGACACGGGGGGGGGGGGGGGGGGGGGACCGCGCACATGAACGCACACACACCGTTCAGGGCCGAGCGTGTGTGCTTTAATGCTGTTGTAGAAACTCATTTACTAATGTGTGTTTCATCCTTTATGCATCGGTGGAATGTGTGTATCCGCAATATGTAAATTCACACGATGTGACTCCAGACTCTTGAGTATAGAACTGGAGGCTGGATACAGAATGTGATCATTTAGTCTGAAGACCTCCTGCAACTCTCCAAGCATTCGTTAGCGTTCTGTCATCTGACTCCAGCAGTGGTGGTTTTACCTCACCTTGTGCCCTAGGTGAGACCAGGCTGCTCAGAAACCTCAGTGATGATCTCAAAGAAATGTTTCTTTAATGAGAGTGGTGGTCTGAATGTTGTTAGCACCATGCTGTTCTGTCTGAGCTACAGGAACACCATATAATGCATATGCCAGGATGCCAGTTATGAATAAACCAAAGGTTCACAGTTGAATCCCTCATATCTTTCTACATTATTTTACATCACTTACATTATTTTGTTGTACATAATTTTCATTTGATAACAACTGGACAACAACATTTGTGAACAACTAGGGCATTTTTATTATAGTGTCATTTTTATTTTTATTTTACAGAGCACTTTATATGACACGGAAACAAAATATTGTGGCCTCAAGTTTTTTAATTCATGCCCCAGCTATACTATATGGCAATGATTTATCTAAATTGATTGTCTGGCTATCACTAGACCAAGATTAATATTTTTACTGCACAAGAGGCATGATCAACGGGCATAGTTAAATAACTCTGTATGAAATGGTGTAGTCCTTTTGCTAATCAGACGACAAGAGGCGTGATCAGCGGGCATAGGTCAAATGACTCTGTATGAAATTGGATAGTCCCATTGGGTCATGGCAATTTTTTAATTTGGAAACTTTACTTCAGGGTATCCACAGGGTCTTGAAAAGTATTAAAAGGTGATAAATCAATTTTGGGAAAATTAAGACCCTTATAAAGTATTAAAAAGTCTTATCACGGCTTTATTAAGTCTAAAATTTTGAAAGTATTTTGTTCAAGCTTTGTCAAAAGAGTTAGACTCCAAAAAGTATTTATGAATATATTTATTTTCATCCCCATAAGTATTAAAAAACAACGGGGCGCTCAGTCTGAGATCGGCTCAGAGCGCACGCGCCAGGGATGGAAATTAGCGCCGCCACCAGCCAAATGCGGCTGATTTTGAGTTGTGGCGGGTAAACTCGCTTCACCTACCGAGCTGTTTCACCTCTTTGTAAACTTTGTTCAATGCATGCGAGTGCTGCCGTATGTGCGCATATGACCAGTCGTTTTCTCCGTCATCACTCGCGTGAAGACGCGCTGTGAGAAGATCTGACGCTGTGCATCATCCGAGAGCACGCAAATATTGAGTTCCCTTTTTAGTCTTGCGCTTAAAGGGACAAACTCACACAAGAAGTATGTCAACATGTCCATCTTGATGAGTATCCTAGCAGACATAGTCTGAATATGCCTTAAGTGAACTGTATAGTATACACAGTCGAGAAAGAGGAGCATATCCCTGCATCAGGTCTTAAAGGCGCAGTAGCCTTTACTGCTGCCTGAGTGATGTCCTTATATTTAGTTTGACATTAAACAATGCTCTTGATTGAATAGCTTTTGTAAG
Source organism: Pseudorasbora parva (assembly GCF_024679245.1). Lineage (NCBI taxonomy): Eukaryota > Metazoa > Chordata > Actinopteri > Cypriniformes > Gobionidae > Pseudorasbora > Pseudorasbora parva. The sequence continues at coordinate 33,108,807 of NC_090177.1, forward strand.
TTTAATAAGGATTAATCTTTCATTTAAACAGTTAAATATGCGGTTATTTCACATTTGATTACTTTATTCAATTTCTGTACCTTTCTGCAGGTCAGTAGGCATGTGCATTATTATTTAAAGTACACGAGTGAGGTCGAGTTAAACATTTTAGTTTGAATTTTATTTTTCGGTTTTCGGCTTTGGTTTCTTCTTTTTTGGTTTCGGCCAAGAATTTTGATTTCGGTGCATCCCATTCTGACAATGTTCTGATGTTGTCAACACGCTTCAAAGATGCCAGAACGAATAGTTTCATTGTTGGGACTAAAAACCATAAAACTGGAAGCCATAAAAGACTGCGAATCATCCAAATGCCACATCCAGGTAAAAAAAAGAGCGCACAGAGCTTTACTTATTTAAAGCTACACTGTGTGATATTTTCCCCCATCTAGCGGTGAAAAGGTATATGAGCATCCAGTGAATAATAGTTTCTGTTCCTCTCAATTCTGATTTCGTTTTAACCCCTACGGGGTCTTTACATTCGACACGGTGCCATCGAGTGTTAAAACGCGAAACGGCGAAGCTTGAATTTACGGGTATGTCCCTCTTTGCCTAATGTACTTTCAAGATGGAGGAGCAACATGGCGACCAGCATTCGAACCCCTCACCCGTATGTATTTTCAATGGCATATTATAAACTTACGAGAATACTTTATTACTTGAAAGAAGTAAATATACATTAATGAGCACATATATTTTTGAAAGAACTAAGTGTTTTAGCTAAGAATAAACTAAAAACGTTACACAGTGTAGCTTTAATGAAATGTATATCAGTTCATGTGTTGTGTGTGTATAAGCGAGAAAGAGAAAATGTCAGTATTTCATTGAGACTTGAGATTAAATAAACTGCTTAAGTATTGTAGAGCTTGTAGTATTAATTTTCACATGCAGTTACACATTGTCAGTTAAAGACAAAAAAGTGGCTGGTAAAAACATGTGGCTGGACTTTGAAAAAAGTTAATTTCCATCCCTGGCGAGCGCTGTCTACGGGTGACGTCATGTATTTTGTGAAATGCGCAGTTAGGTAATGTGTCGCCCTCCATACGTTGCGAAACAGATATGCAATATAAACGATACAAAATTGGCCTACGATAGAGATTTTAAGTCTACATTCGACTACAAATGTTTATTAAAGGTTTGTTGCCGATTAGAACTTGAAGTGCGATGAGGTCTTAAAATATTTTGATAAGGTCTTTAAAAAGACTTAAAAAGGTATTGAAATTAACTCCAGGATTCCTGCAGATACCCTGTACTTGTAATTTAAGAGTTTGTTTGTTTATTCACAAAAATGTGCTAGTATGCTGCTGAAAGTTGACATAGACAGGCTTAAATTCACAGACAGACAGTGTTCTGGTGAAATGGAAGAGAAATATTGATGACTCATCCTGCACCATAAAGCTTTTTGTCCAATTAGATTCCCTCTGTAATGAGAATGCACTTCTCCATAATATAGACCTTATGCGGTAGAGAAACAAGCGTGCTGCCATCTTTAGGTTTCTGGGATTGAACTGTTTTTGCGTTAGCTCTGTATATTTCTTTGGCATCACTTTCAAAAAGTAATTAGCTGGCAAAGTGGATTTATATTTTGTTAATAAAGGTTATCATGAGCATTGTAATTGTAAATGAAAAAATATTCCAAATTTCACAAAAAATATGTTGGTTATTGTTTAGCACTGTGAGGTCCAGTTGTAATGGAATCTATTCTAAGAGATGCTTGGCAGTTAGACTGTAAGGTTGAAACCATATTCAACACAATTTTTGACGTTTTTCAATCAGGCAAAAATATTATTTCGAAATTCTGGATGCTAATGCAGATGCTAACTTTTGTGTTTTCTTTTCTCCTCAGTGTACATATATGGTTTGTCCATTTCCTCCACTGTCTGGAGAAGAAATCAACTCATCTCAGGTAAGCAATCAAAAGCTCTTCTCCAGTGAGTTGTGGTCTCTCCATCTCTGCACAACTTTCATCATGTCCATTAAACTCCAACAAAGTTTCGAAACAGAAACGATCAAACAGACACTCACAAACAGTATTTCTAACCTCACAGATACTCTCCTGTCTAGTACAGAGTCTAATGAATTGTAAGGTAGCTGAGGGGCGTCTGAGGTCTGCTTTTCTTGCTCATCGATGACCCTTGTTGTGTCTTCAGGCTGTTGCCTGGATACTAGGGCCATAGAGGTGGCCTTGGCCGTGAGGGAAATGAAATGGCCAGTGCTAATGGCTATCATGAGACGAGCTTCAAAGTCTCCAGGGCCCAACCTGACTGAGTGTAAACAACTTTCTCATAAACATGAAAAACTAAACTCTTAGCTCTTTTGCAGAATCCAGACTGTGGTAATCTTGGCAATGAGCTGGAGTGGTTGTATTGGTTGACAGGGACTTGGTTTATTTATTAGCTTCTGAAGTGCTTCACTGAAGTATTAAAGGGGACCATATTATGCAGAATTCAAATTCACTTATACATGGTATACATTGACTTATATATGGTTTGAACATAAATGTGTGTTGGCAGAGTGTGTGCACAAACACCCTAATGTTAAAAATCCACCTACTGGTCTTTTTTAAATCCCATAAATCATAAGCAGCATCTCAGAACTTTTTCTTTTGTGACGTCACAAAATTCGTAGGTCCCGTCCACGACTGCTGACAGACCCTGTCCTATTAGCACAGATAGGGCTGGGTATTGTTCAGAATCTTTCGATTCAGAGCCAATTTTAATACATCAGTTTTGATACCGGTTCTTAACGATACCGTATTCGATACCATATGCAACTGACTAGCAGCACAAGCTAACATAATATGGTAGTCAAAGTTATTGGGATGCATTCGGTAGTATTTACAAGTAGAGAAATTACACTTATCTGTCAAGTATTTCCCCAAGCACGATTGTCCCCCCTCCTTTCGCCCTCGCTGGCCTGCACTCACACTTGCACTTGCCACACGCTTACGTCATTTATGATGCAACTTTTTGTTTTGAAGAAGAACAGAAGAAAAGTACTTTCACTAATAGACTGCCTAATAGATTTATCATTTATGCCGCACAGCGATTTTCACTTGACTGCACACACACACACACACACACACACACACGTCTGGTGCGCTATCTTTGTGGGGACTTGCCATAGACGTAATGGTTTTTATACCATACAAACCATATATTCTATCCCCCTACACTGCCCCTGCCCCTAAACCTACCCATCACAGGAAACATTCTACATATTTACATTTTCAATAGAACTCATTATGTATGATTTATAAGCTTTTGTACCCATGGGGACCTCAATTTAGGTCCCCACGGTGACACGAGTCCCCATGAGTCTGTGTGCATTCAGTTTGAAGTCCTCACCAGGCTAGAAAAACATGTACACACACACACACACACACACACACACACACACACACACACACATATATATATATATATATATATATATATATGTATATACAGGTCCTTCTCAAAAAATTAGCATATGTGATAAAAGTTCATTATTTTCCATAATGTAATGATAAAAATTAAACTTTTATATATTTTAGATTCATTGCACACCAACTGAAATATTTCAGGTCTTTTATTGTTTTAATACTGATGATTTTGGCATACAGCTCATGAAAACCCAAAATTCAAGCAAATAACCCGGTTTAATAATAAATTCATGTAAACGCGGTTTTCTTGCTTCATACTGGTTTGCATGTAAACGGGGAAAACTGATTATTACAATAAGCTGATATTTGTGAGTTATCAGCTTACTGGTGTGCATGTAAACGCACCCATTCTAACAAAAGTTATCATGAGCATTGAAATGCTTGAAGCAGATGTCATAACAAATGTCAGTAGACCAGAAAGTTTCATTCATAAATCTGTAAGATCTTACCTTTATGCTGTGGAAATAGATCTGGAAGACAGAACACAATGAGTGCAGCACTGAAAAGGGCGGGGCTACATACGGTCTATAAAAAAGTGAATCATGGCAGGCTTATATCTAAAGATGTTGGCTGTTTAAACGGCAACAGCAGCAACAAAGGATGAGCCCTTCAGTATGTCCTGCCCAAATCCCTTCTTTTAAGAAAGGTGCTGAGTGCTGAGAATCCAGTGATGGCAGTTGAAAAGTGATTAAGCGATTTACTTTATGAATTACTAATCTGTTTTTTTCTCACTTTCTCTCCTGTTACTCTATTTATCTATCCCACTCACTTTGTTTCAAACATACACGCACATCTGAGTCAAATGGCTGAGAAACTTAATCTCTTACCAAAGTTGCCCTCAGAGTGAAGAACCATCTTTATTTTAAAACAACATGTTTAAGCAGTGCGTAGGTTGTTGACCTGTTGTCTTGTAAAGTAGGCTGTTGGAGGAGGCCTGCAAATTGCTTTGGGCACACATCAGACACTGAATTTGACAGAAAACATGTTGTAAATAATTCTTCAATAACCATTTGATATATTTTGGCTGATATTGATGGAAATAATCAGTCTAGTAACCCCGAAATCACTTTATTTTTTGCATCGAGACACTGTCAGTTGGAAATCACAATGCACTTATCTGAACTACATGGCAACCTTTGCGCAGTGTGTAATTTCAGCACAGCTAATATAGCTTGACATCTTCCCTGGAAGATCAGCACAGATGTGGGCTTGTTTACATGGTTGCCTAAACCCTAATTACCATAATTGCATGTATGAGGCAGAGTTGCGGTTCAATTGTACAACAACTAGTATAAATGGATGGGAAAATATAGGCTATTTGTTTTAATTCCTTCTTTTAAGATGCTAGCGTTTCTTGACCGGATGGCTGCACACATCTTCGCCTCTAGTATTAGACCAAAGCCATTATTCAGCTATTAGTCTAAATGAGATAACCTCTGCTCTTTGTTTCTCCTCTATGCAAACCTGCTGAAAGATGGAGGGATCTTTTTGACAAGGCTGTGTATTATGTCCAATCAGATTGGTTTGAAGGAAGCTGTTCAAAATGGCTTTTTTCCCAAAAGGCAAACCATCTGTTCATTCAGATCTTTGCGTAATCACCATCTTTTTATCTTATTCTGAAGCAGAAGGGAGATAAGGAGAAAGAGAGAGAGAAAGTGTTTAACCAAGAAAGAAGAAATCACTCCATCCAGTGGCTCACAACCAGCCCCCCTTCTGCCTTATTAAAAATCAGACCATCTGTTAATATTGATTTTTTATTAAAACAATACATCCCCTACAGTTAATTGAGCGTTAATAATCTGAATAAAACAATGTGGTGGGTTTTTTTTGGTTTAATTCATAAAATCGCATTGGCACACCGCACTCTGTGTTCTCACATACGATAATCCTCATCGGATATCTGCGGCCGTTATATAAATTTCATAATCTCTTCCATAGTTTATGAAAGCCAGCGGGAGGTCGGCCGGATGCCCTGTGGGCTGTTCTGAAACACAGGTTCTGAAAATCCAAAAGGCAGGAGAAGAGAAAACAGACATCTGCAAATGAATTCAGTGCACATATTGCTTTAGAGTTGTGTCGAGAGTTGCCTTGGTTTGGTTTAAGTGGAAACTGCATTCTCCACATTCCCTTTATTTAGTTTAAAAAGCATTTGATAGTCATAGGGTAATGGGTTTGTTATTGTTGTGCCTATTGAGCATATCTGGATTTTTGTCAAGTGTCCGTCCACCAAGGTGGTGGCGAGGTAAAGAAACGGACGAGGAAGAAAAAGAAAAACAAGGGAAGTTGAAGGAAGTAGCTAGAATGACAGGAAGAACTCGGACCATGTGGCACACCCTGGCAAAGACATCCATCAAAAGATTTAATGCTGTGCTGGTTTTATTCCAGTCATTGTTTTCTTTTACATAATATATCAAAAGTTATGTTTGTCCCTGTAAGAGAAGTGACCTTCCCTCAAAACCACAGGGACGTGGAAACAACAGCCTTTTTTTATTTCATGGACAATCGTGTTTAGTTGGGAACGTGTTCAGGTGAAGATCTATATACAGTAGCTTGCTCTCTGACTCCATTTTCACCTCAGAGAGGTTTTTTGTTAATTGTCTCTTAACCCTTCGACGCCTTTGACACTTAACCCTTTGAATCACACCTGTGTGACATTCAGTGCGTCATGTGATCAACTGCTAAATTCACATCTGCTTTGACTGGTGCAGACTATCCCAGCGTCAAACACAAGTGGATGGTTTATTTTAATGGCGTCCTTGATCGCGTTAAAAATTGTGTTTTGTCAAAGAGGTGCAGTGTAATTTCGCATATGAAGCAGCCATCTGTATTGGATCTAAAAGCATCTGCATCACAAACAAAAAAAGTACATTTGAGAGATTTCATAATGCTTTGTCTGTAATTTATGGTTTTATATGGATAATGTTTTCAAAACACTTACTGGCTTGGAATAGCAAGTGGCCCTAACAGTGGCCGATTACCGACAGGCCTTAAAGGACTGGCCCTTAAAAACGGACGGACCATTTCAACATTTAAAGTGAACCTCAAGGAACATTTTAAAAAATTAAAAAATAAAACAAATAACTAAATAGTTACTTACACGTATTTGAAAATTGGAAAATATTAGATATTTCATGATATGGTTAACACGATTGTTAGTATGTTGCATAAAAAGAAAAAAAGAAAATAAAACCATCATACAGGAATCCTGATGAAATGACTGGATTTCGCAAAACTCACCAAGCTATTGAAATTTAAAAAGAAGCAGAGACAACTAATTAAAGCATTGCTTGTGCATGTTTTATGCGATTTTCTCAGCTTTTTGTTCAAAATGCTTTTTTTATTTTTTATTTTATTTTTTTACCCACACTGAAGTGTTGATAAAAAAAGAATGCATGGTGCTAGAATAAAATAGATTTTTGTTGTTGTTGTTTAAAAGAAAAGGCTCTGTTTTTTTCTTTTGATGTATTGAATGTTCAGATATTCAGAGAACAAAATATCTGGGGGCTATGAAAGTTTTGTGAACATTATCAAAAATGTTGGCACAAATACTTTATATCTCATTGTTGCAGCATAAATCTCATTTATCACTCGACGTACATTTTTGTACACCGATTTACAGAAGATTCACAAGTGCTTAAATGAAATGCTTTTTTACTAAATTTCTCTTTTTAAAAGTGCCGCTTGTTATATGTGGTCTGGATCTCTAATGTTTTTGTCTATCTTTACCTGTTGACAGGAATAGCTTGATTCCACAGTTTCAATCAATCGTTTTTCCACCATCCCTGCTGATAAAATATAGACAGAAAGCGAGAGCGAGAGTCATTGATTTTGTCACCTAACTCATTCTCAATGATTTGTCAGTAGGAGACACTAAGCTTTGTCAATAAAAGGCCACACACTGTTCCAGAAATGCCACCGTGGCGACATTCTAGATGATTACCATGAATCTGTCCCTGCAGAAATGCATTATGGATCAGCCACGTGAGGCTTAATCCTTCTCATGTCTCTCCGGTGTTTGGCAGTTAGTTTAACTACATTTCTCAGTAAGTGAGGTGGTCATGTTGCTGTTCTTGAAGCTATGTAACTTTTCAATTAAGCACTTTTTCTGAATCAGTATAAGGGCAATCTTATCAAACAACATATTTTCTCTGACAATATTTCTGAATATGGATTAATTCATTTCAATCAGATGTTTTCACCAAACCAGTCACTAGTTATTGGTGGGGCAAATGTAGGCACAATATGGACTTAAGATATGGGCCCTATATGGTTTTGTCTATGGGTTCCATGTTGGCCTTATCAGAATTAGCCCCACTATAAGCCTTACTTGAGTTTTGTCCATTGGTTCCATGTTGGCCCTATCTGAAATAGGCCAAGTAAGGGCCCTACATTGGTTTGTCCATAGGTTCCATGTTGGTCCTATCAGAATTAACCCCACTATTAGCCCTACATGGGTTTGTCTATGGGTTCTATGTTGGCCCTTTCAGAATTAACCCCACTATTAGCCCTACATGGGTTTGTCTATGGGTTCCATGTTGGCCCTATCTGAAATAGCCGCAGTGTGGGCCCTGCATGGATTTGTCTATGGTTTCCATGTTGGCCCTATCAGAATTAACCCCACTATGAGCCTTACATTGGTTTGTCCATGGGTTCCATGTTAGCCCTTTCAGAATTAACCCCACTATGAGCCTTACATTGGTTTGTCCATGGGTTCCATGTTAGCCCTATCAGAATTAGCCCCACTATGAGCCCTACATTGGTTTGTCCATGGGTTTCCATGTTAGCCCTATCAGAAATAGCCGCAGTGTGGGCCCTGCATGGATTTGTCTATGGTTTCCATGTTGGCCCTATCAGAATTAACCCCACTATGAGCCTTACATTGGTTTGTCCATGGGTTCCATGTTAGCCCTATCTGAATTAGCCCCATTATGAGCCCTACATTCGTTTGTCCATGGGTTTCCATGTTAGCCCTATCAGAATTAGCCCCACTATGAGCCCTACATTGGTTTGTCTATAGGCTCCATGCTGGGCCTATCTGAATTAACCCCACTATGAGCCCTACATTGGTTTGTCCATTGGTTCCATTTTGGCCCTATATAATTTAGCCCCACTATGTGCCCTACATGGGTTCCATGGACACTGAAGCTAAGCAGGGTTGATCCTGGTCAGTACCTGGATGGGAGACCTGAGGAAAACCAGGTTGCAGCTGGAAGTTGTGTTAGTGAAGTTAGCAGAGGGTGCTCACCGATGTCTGTGTGAAGCTGTGTGAGTCTGTGTGATGGGGACACTATACTGTCAAAAATCCCCATCCTTCAGATGAGACATTAAACTGTCTCCATATTTCGTCCATTTTCTCATAATAATCCCCATCCATTGAAATAGCTTGATCATTCTCTCTACTCTCCACCTATAGCTGGTGTGTGGTGAACGCACTGGCACCGTTGTACTGTGACTGCCATTGCATTATTCAGGTGAAATCAACAGTATATAATAAATGCTTCTTATAAATGCCTTAGTCCTTCCTTCCATCCATCAATCTATCCATCCATATCTGAATATGGTTCATATACTCTGTGTGTGTTTGTATTTTTTGTGTCTCGTATTGTGTGTGCGCAGGGCCAATTAAGTTTGTAATATTTATTTAACAAATTCTGTTCAGACTGATGTTCTTACAGCTTCGTATTGACTCGAAACCCAGGACGATAGCGAGAGAAAGAAAAAGTGAGATAACCGAGACCAAGGAAGTTAGAGAGGGCTGCATGAGCAGAATATGCACTCTGTTGTCAAGGTACTAAATATAAGCCTTTCAAGTGTCTGTGACTATGTGGGTGTTCGTGAGTGTATATATGCTCACAGGCAAAAATCTCCCACAAACCTCTTCTTTCACTCTCCTGCTGATAACATAATTGTTTAATAGATTTAAGTAGCGATAAAGGGTCTCGACTGCGGGCTAATGAAGTAGCAAGGAACTTCAGTTAAGTGCCTGTAATCTTCTATGCCTGTTGCTGGAAACGCTAACCTCATCAGAGGAGAGATTGCACAGATAGGTGTGGGCTACTGTAATGGGTCGCTGATAGGCTGAATTTAGCAACATGTGTGTGGGAGTTGGCAGATTTTTTTTAATGCAAGGTAACCGTGTCCATAAATCATAATCATAAACATGTTATGCTAAGTGCGAATTATTAAAGGGGTACTTCAGTGCTGGGAAGATGAATCTGTATTTAAACTGGGTCATTAATTGTAGTAGAAATGTGTAATTATTTTTGAATTTGGTGCCTTTCAGACTGAGAAAAGACAGTCTATTGTCTCATGGGGATGAAAGACAACAATTCCCAGAATGCACCTGCTTCACTGCCCTACGAGGCCACTTCCAAAGCCACCTCTACTGGATCACTGGATCACTTGACAACCGCATTCATTTTCATAAAATCAGTTCAGTTTGAGAACAAACACTACAATTAAAACCTGAACGTGTCTGTTCAATATATTGGCTGCGTCCGAAACCTGGAAAATGCTGCCTTCAGAGGACACATTTGAAGGCAGGAAGGCATCAATCCATATCCGAATCTAATGCTAGCTTCATTTCCTGTCTCCTGAGATACCTTCATCTGATCGATCTTTGAAGGCAGCATACATATATCCTTCGCTGACTTTGATATCCCACAATCCTGTGCTTTCCATTCAGTGACAGCTGAGCTGGGAAAATAAGATGGCGTCCGAAAGTTGCGTTTGCTGGTCAGTTTGTGTGTAAATGTATGTTTTGTACTAATATTTTCCACTTCTGATGTTCTTTCTAGCGAGATATTACTAATGTAGTAATTAAATATGTGTTTAGTTCTCACCAAAGTTCACTCTATTTTGCTTTAGAACATTAAACTGTGACGCTGCCTTGGAAGCGTGCCTTCATGTACAAAACACTGCCTTACAAGCCATTGCCTGATAAGGCATTGAGGAGACGAGTCAGCTGCCTAGGTTTTCGGACGCAGCCAATGAGTGAGTCGCCGAGCGAGTGTCACGGCACAAACGCAGCATGAGTCAGATTACATTCCTCGTGATGAATGAGCTGAATGAGCTCTCGTGAGGAGAGCTGAGCTAAACGCGTCCGCTCGTGGTAGACATTCACAGCATGTGTAAAGTCTGGCACGTTTTCAGTTCATGCCTTCTCAAGCTTAACTTTCATAGAAATTAATTTGAGAAGTTGAAACCCTCACTTTGCTCAGCATAGCTCCGTTTACATGAATGCTGCCGGCATCTGCGAGCCGAGCGCTGTGAGTGCGAACTCCCACCGCTAGGGTTGGGCATCGTTTTGATTTGAACGATTCTGATTCCGATTCTTAATTTCGATTCCGGTTCTTTTCGATTCTCGATTCCGATTCTTTGAGGGGTGGAGTCAAAACATATCACATCGATATTCAATGCTATTTTCAATACAAGGGGGAAAAACGCTGCATATACTGTCAATTAGATATATTTTATATAATTTTGAAAGTCTTTTGAAAGTCTAGGCAATCAAACATTTCTTCTGAAGAGATCACTTTATATGATAAAGCTTTTAAGCTTTTTCTCATATATAAACATTGATCAATTACTATTAAAATTATCTCACAAATATTTGTTAACTCAATGTATTTTTTACAACGGGGTAATTGTGTTGCAATAGTTTACACACAGCACACGTAAGCTTGATTTTGAATGGTAAATTGAATAAACAAAGATACATATTACAAAAAATAGCACAAATAAATACAATAGAATAAAAGATATAAATGAAATAGACTGCTTTATTTTTTCAGGTAGGTCTAACATTCAGGTAAGAAACTCAATAAAAAAACGCAAAGTGGCTAAATAAATTTAAAATAACATTGGATAATGTTTTTGCAAAAAATTAAATAGTTTCATATAAAACCATTAAAGTTAGACAAGTTGATCCGTCAAGAGCAGTGTGATCGTTTGTCTTTTTGTAGTTTGACTTTAAATAACAAATGACTGCTGTCCCTTTAAGAACTGCCGCACTCATTGATCCTGAACACTGCTCCTGTTACTCATTCTTCATTTCTTCCTTTAAGACTGTGTTTACATACTGTTCAAAATGTGCACTGAGAATTTGTTTGAGTGTATTTGACCAATAATAAGCTGGAAAAAGAAGCGAATATTTGCACTTGTAGGCTATGTCAGGGGCGGCTTTATTACGGTAGGCTATGTGTGTGTGTGCGCTTCAGATGTGAGCTTGAAATCTGAGGGGATTCGTAGAATTATGTGCAATCCCGCGCAAAATTCAGACCGATCACACACACTAACACTAACACGCTGTCATGAGGAAAAGTCCAGCAGAACGCGCGTTCGCCGTGTTCAGAGGGTTAACCGGGCTGAGTGAGAATATGCGGCTGCGTGTCAACTCGCTGTCGGTCAGAGAGGAGAGGAGAGGAGAGCAGCTGGGATCGATACTGTAGAAGCTGAGCAGGCTATCGTATCTTTTCAGATATTTCAGTATCGATATTTTTGACAACACTATTTGCACTGTGCCGACCCAGGCTTTTAAAAGTGAAATAAATCCACACTTCAGAGCCGCATACCGGGCTTCCATGACTAAAAGAATAAGCGGGCGCGCAAGCACCGGAAATCAGGTGGCCATGGAAACCAAAACTTGCGCGCTTGGAACCGAAGATCGGAACCGAAAATACATTTTCTAAACGATTCCAATGGAATCGTTATTTTTTAAACGGTTCCAAATTAGAACCGGTTCTCGATGCCCAACCCTACCCACCGCCCATGTGCGGGTTGAAAACATGCAGAAATAACTCCCTCTACTGGTTGTAGTCTTTAGCCTCTGGCCAAAAATTCCTCCGATGACGCAAAATGACGATATTTGCGTCATCTGAGGATTTTCTACTGATACAAAGCTGACTAATCGCTGAAGTAGCCCTTTAAGCTTGCTTGATTGGTGCTGAAAATGATTGCTTTGTAATGTAACAAGAACTATTTTGAAATAACTTGCCCTATGGCCAATAATGGTGCTTTTTTAATGTTTTCAATGAGTGTGACCATAAGTGTTTCATTTTGTCTCTAAAAGGTATTGTTGTTGTTTTTTTGTTTTGGATAATTGCAGAATATTATCGTTTAACATGCTATTAGTATTTCATAAAAATGTTGTTCTGTATCCTGCGGCATTTACCTACCCAGAGGTTCTTCTTTAATGCGTAGTGCTAAAAATACAGCTCCAGTAACATACAGCTGACACGTAAACACTCTTCCCATTAGTGAGCTGAGCTGTTTGAGGTGGACTTTGCTGGAGATTCATGTCTTTTTCCTCAGTTCTAAAGCTTTCGCTTTCTTTCGTCACATCATTTATTTTTCATCATAATGCCTTCGTTCTCCCTCTTAACCGCGAATATTGACAGATGGATGGATGAAGCGCTGAAAGAACTTAAGTGTGAGCAAATAGATGTGTGGAGGAAACAGCACGTGTGCACATGTGCAGCCTAGCGTGTTGTGTTTCTCTGTATTTCACACTCGCATCTTTGAGCGTAATTCCACAAAATAAGAGAAAAGAGAAAGATTCGAAATAATATTTTGAGCAAACCCATTTCAGGATGGGAATTCACAGAGAGAGATGTGAATGTTCATGCTTATAGTTTATCGTATGTAGGCAGGTAGGTATTAGGCTTATTTTTTTCCTGCTTTTTATACTTGTGCAGTGCACTTACAGAAGCACATATGGAATTGAGGGGGGAAAAGAGTGGAGAAAATATTCCGGGTGTGCTGCTAAAAAACCGAGACCTTTAAATTGCCATTTGAATTGCTCTCTTTCCATCCAGGAGAGAGTGATTCTGAAATCTAAGCGTTGAACTGACCCAAAGCATAACGGCACGGCGGAGAATGAGCTGTAATTATGGCTGGGCAATTTGCCGTGGTTAATGTGGGCCTCGGGCACAGAGGGTGAGGGAGAGAGGGATGATGGGTAACAGGATGTGATCATAGCTTTGTGTCATGCGGAGGTCAAAGAAGAGGCAATGGCTAAATCACAGAGAGAGAGAGAGAGAGAGAGAGAGAGAGAGAGAGAGAGAGAGAGAGAGAGAGAGAGAGAGAGAGAGAGAGAGAGAGAGAGAGAGAGAGAGAGAGAGAGAGAGAGAGAGAGAGAGAGAGAGAGAGAGAGAGAGAGAGAGAGAGAGAGAGAGAGAGAGCTTTCTATGCGTGCACCTGTTAACGTTATTGAGCTCTTGCGTAACACCTCTGTATCTGTCCTGATTTCTGTGCTGTTAATCTGTCAGGTCAAACATGTGAGAGTTCAGATCTAACGCAACAGGTTGCTGGAACAACAACAAAAGAGAGGATCAGGACCGTTTTACCACTACTTACATTCACCAAAATGTGAATTATGGGTATTAAATAAAAACCTTTTCACCTCTTAATCTTGTGAATCTCACAGATTGCACAGCTCCTGTTTTGAGCGGTAAAAACAAATCTTATTACAGTTAAAAGAGGACTTAGTCTAAGCGCTACGGTCTCTCTGCATTTCCAATGGAACATGCTAGATTTCCATGAACTGAGTGTAATCTGGTGTAAAACATCATTGTGCTCCAGGATTGTAGCAAACGATTAACACGGACATGCATGCTTTTATCACAGCAACACAAGTCACATTGTTTGCTTATTCTGAGACAGTAGGAAGGCTTTGGGCACTTTGTGGAATAAAGAGAGAGAATAGTTTTTAAATGGAAGGAAAATACAAAATCTGCAGTTTTCACTCATCTCGTTTTTGTGGGCTGTGTTTGGAATAGCATACAAGCTAGTATTTAATGGGATAGTTCATCCAAAATTACCCTTATGATTTTCTCCCCCTTTAAGCCATCCTAGGTGTATATGACTTTCTTCTTTCAGACGAACACAATCAGTGTTTATTAAAATATATCCTGGCTCTTCCAAGCTTTATAATGGCAGTGAATGGAAGCCCAAAATTTGAAGCTCATAAAAGGGCATCCATCCATTATAAAAGTGCTCCACATGGCTCCGGGGGGTTATAATAAAGGCCTTCTGAAGTGGATAAATAGGTTTGTGTCAGAAAAATATCTATAACTAAAATATCTAGCTTCTGTCTTCTGTATTCAACTTACTGAAAAAGTGTAGGCAAGCATTTTGAACTACGAAAGGCGTTACACTTTCTACTTAAGTTGAATACAGAAGGCAGTTCACAGGAAATTAGATATTTTATTTTAAAAATTTAAATAAACTTGTGGAGTACTTTTATAATGCATGGATGCACATTTTTGGGCTTCAAATTTTGGGCTGCCATTTACTGCCATTATAAAGCTTGGAAGAGCCAGGATATTTTTTAATATAATATAGCAGCTCATCAATAGATTTGAAAAAAAAAAAAAAAAAAAAGATTTGAATTTTTAATTTAAAGCTACACTGTGTAACTTTTTTAGTTTATTCTTAGCTAAAATCACTTAGTTCTTTCAAAAATATGTGCTCATTAATGTATATTTACTTCTTTCAAGTAATAATGCATTCTCGTAATTTTATAATATACCATTGAAAATACATAAGTGTTGAGGGTTCGGATGGCGGTCGCCATGTTGCTCCTCCATCTTGAAAGTACATTAGCCAAAGAGGGACATACCCGTAAATTCAAGCTTCGCTTTTCGCGTTTTTACACTCGATGGCACCGTGCCGAATGTGAAGAGGAGGATTGCTTGAGGCTGCTATATGATGATGGAGGATCACTCTTAAGCCCCTCTCACACTGCACGTCGGACCCGCAATATTCCCGGAACATTGCCGGGTCGCCTTCTGTGTGAAAGCAACCACGTCCCGGGATTGATTACCGAATTCGACCCGGGTCGGGGACCTAGTAACATTGCGGAATATGAGTCGCCAAGGAAGCGGAAAAGAGAATTAAGACGGCAACGCAACAGGCAAATCAACAAGACAAAAGTAAATATTGGAGTGTCCTTTCCAAGATGGAAAGAGCTCATGAGGAGCAACGATTTTAAAAAGAACGCCGACGTTGCCTGCTTTCTTCTCGACAGGTAATATTAATTCAGCCTATTTGTGTATATTGTAAGTTTTATTGTTGCTTGGCTAATTATATCATGGTCTGCTGTGCATAACACTAGAACGACGTCTAGGATAGTTTTCCTCGCGTCAGTGATGAAAAAGTATTGTTTACCTTATAACATAAATCCGTGTTCTATGACGGATAACATGAGATTAATATTTTAATTGCATTATAATTTGTTTGCCTTACGCTAGAAGTTACTTTACTAAGATTAGCTTGCATTCGTCTGGGAACCTGATATAGCTGATGTTAGCAATGAACTGGTTAAAAATAACGCAAACGTAAAACTATTATTCATTTTACATAGATTAATTTGATCATAGATCATTTGGTAAATTAAATAACTGCAAATTATAATAGTTTTCAAAAATTACCTCATCACTTGAGTTGAAGCAACACTCACCGAAGAGGTCGAACTGGAAGCCATGACTAAATCGGCCACCGTAGGAGTTGAAACGAAATCGAAATTGAGAGGAACAGAAACTATTATTCACTGGATGGTCATATACCTTTTCACCACTAGATGGGGGAAAATATCACACAGTGTAGCTTTAAGTTTTATGAAATGGCCTCATTGAATTGAAAGTCCAATAAAATACATTATTTTATTTTTTTAATGAATGCTTTTGTTCAGCAAGGATGTTAAATGTTTTAAAACTGACAGTAATGACATAAATGTTATAAAAGATTTCAAATAAATGCTGTTTTTTCCATTTATCATAGAATCCTGAAAAAAAACATTGTCACGATTTACACAAAAATATTAAGCAGCACAACTGTTTTCAAAATTGCTGGTAATAAGAAATGAATCTTGAGCAGCAAATCAGCATGAAAAGTCAGCTTTGCCATCACAGAAATAAATTACATTTTAAAATTGAAAACAAAATTGTAATAATATTTCACAATATTATTGTTTTTACTGTATTTTTGTCAAATAAATTAAGCCTCTGTGAGCAGAAGAGGTTTCTTCCAAAAATATTAAAAGTAAAGCACGTAAAAATGAGGCAGTATCCCAGACAGGTGTGCTGTGCATTTTGGTTAATATAATACACACATTTTATGCATACAGATAATCTGCTTACTGTCCGTGCAAATGTTTGTAAAGTGCACACTGCTAAAATAGAACAAAGAGCATTCATATATGAGTGAAAGGGGAGGAATCATAGAAACCTTTTCGTCTATCAGGCCACACTTCTCCATTTCTCTCTCCCTCTCTTTCCTTCCAGACTGTGATATAATTACACAATCTGTACTGGCAAAATGGGGCATTATTTTTCGGGTTATAGCTACCTGATCCTGTAGGGAAAAAATTGTGTGTGTGTGTGTGTGTGTACCTGCTATTTTCTACGTTATTCGGACCAAATGGTGTGTTTGTACCTAGTATTCCTAACTTTATGAGAACTAAATGGTGTGTGCGTGTGTGTGCCTGGCATTCCCTATGTTATTAGGACAAAATGTCCTCACAAGGAGTAACCAGTAAACCAGTAAATTTTGTCACCATGAGGAAAACAGCTTAAAATTCACATAAATGAAGTGTTTTGGTCATCTAAAAATGCAGAAAGTCCTCTGTGATGGTGATGGGTAGGTTTAGGGGAAGGGTTGGTGTTACGGGATAGATTATACAGTTTGTAAAGTTTAAAAATAATTACATCTATAGTCCCCATGTGTGTGTGTGCGTGCGTGCGTGCGTGCGTGCGTGCGTGCGTGTGTGTGTGTGTGTGTGTGTGTGTGTGTGTGTGTGTGTGTGTTTATAGCCAGACTATAGCCAACATTTTTGTAACTGAAATTAGACTCAGAGAACACTACACACAGACACACCACACAATCTTATATGAACACGTATGATATACCTGCACATATGCCCAATCGCAACGCGATAGTCAATAAATCAATTACTCACTTGATCATTTTTCAGACCGCGATCATTTCCATTTGCATGCTTGTTTGTTTTCCTCGTCTCTCTCGCTGACAGCGCGTGTCCGTTTGGGGAGGCGTTTATACTCGACGCTCGGACTGTGCGACGTTATGAGACGTCATGCTCTGCCAGATTCGCCTGAACTCGTGCTTCTTCGGTTGCGGAGCCGCACGCAAAGTTGCAAAATTTGACTTGCACACCACCAAGGGAAATGGGGTGACGGAAATGTCAGTTTTTCCCTGCGCACCCTTGCACTCGTGAGGATGCATCGAGTATAACAAGGCAAACCTACACTGAAGTTGGCAGTTTGATTAATGCAAGTTAATTCTTCATTTCAATCTTTGTGTGCTAAAAGGGCTCATAAGTTCCTGTAGATATAGCAATACACATTCTCCTTTTTTGCCGAAGAAATGATGGCAAAATCATGTCATCAATCTTCTCTCTTGCTGTATCAACATCTCACTGAGCTTTCCTCAGAGATGGTCAAGTCAAGTTCAGTTTGTACATGATTACACAATATATATATTTTTTTAATACTGTATCCTAAATTGTGGATAAGTAAGCTATATCATATGCTGAAGTAAATTTCTCTGGAGTGTTAACGATTAAAAGAAAAACAACAAAAAACGTACAGAACTGAAAACCGTGACCCTAAACCGTGATAGGTCAGAACGACAATATTATCGTTTATCGCAATAATTTGTTGGCCAATTTGTCCAGCAAAATCTGTTATTGTGACAGGCCTACCTGCACACACTCTGAGCTATTAAAAGTTTGCTTTTATTATGGCATTTTATATGTGAATTGAGCCATTCACTCTGCCTTTCAAATACCTTGAAATATGAGATTAAACATAGTGTCATTGAGATTCACAAGTGGGTCATGAATCTGAGGTAGTGTAACTAACTGTTCTTCCATTGTACTATTGGCTGATTTCTTTATCAGTTAAGCCTTTCCTCCATGTTTCAGAAGTCCAGTGTGTGCCACTGCTCTTAAATTCATCCTGTAAACTGGAGTGGGATGCTGGGAAATGTTTGTATCAATCAGTGTGTTAATGTGTCAGTATGTGTTGTTGTGTCGTGTTCAAGACCTTGTTTCTTTGCTTGTAGTACAGCTTGGCAGGTCTCCCTTGAGGTGTGATTGTGTTCTTGCATGCCTCAGTGACCCTACAGTTACACAAAAACACACACACAAGTGTCAGGCTGTGCCCCGTCGCCTGCCTCTGTGTCAGCTCTGCTCTATCTGCCCGTGCCTTTCTGACACGTACCCTCAACATTTACGACATATGTCATAATCACACATACATATTTAGTTTTGTGTTTTTTGCTTGCTTTGTGTGATTTTTGTTGTTGTTTGCTTTGCTTGGTTTTACTGTTTTTTGTTTTCTTGTGTTTGTTTTTTGTTTTCTATGTATGATTTTTGTTTTGTATGGCTTTGTTTTTTTATTTGCTTTGCTTGTTTTATGTGTTGTTTTGCTTTTGTTGTGTTTGTTTTGCTTTGTTTTAATGTTTTGGTTTTGTTGTGTTTGTTTTGCTTTGTTTTAATGTTTTGGTTTTGAATTTTGTTGTGTTTGTTTTGCTTTGTTTTACTGTTTTGTTTTTGTTTGATCTTGTTGTGTTTTTTTCTTGCTTTGTTTTAATGTTTTGGTTTTGTTTGGTTTTGTTGTGTTTGTTTTGATTTGTTTTAATGTTTTGGTTTTGCTGTGTTTGTTTTGCTTTGTTTTAATGTTTTGGTTTTGAATTTTGATGTGTTTGTTTTGCTTTGTTTTAATGTTTTGGTTTTGTTTGATCTTGTTGTGTTTTTTCTTGCTTTGTTTTAATGTTTTGGTTTTGTTTGGTTGTGTTGTGTTTTGATTTGTTTTAATGTTTTGGTTTTGTTTGGTTTTGCTGTGTTTGTTTTGCTTTGTTTTAATGTTTTGGTTTTGAATTTTGATGTGTTTGTTTTGCTTTGTTTTAATGTTTTGGTTTTGTTTGATCTTGTTGTGTTTTTTCTTGCTTTGTTTTAATGTTTTGGTTTTGTTTGGTTGTGTTGTGTTTTGATTTGTTTTAATGTTTTGGTTTTGTTTGGTTTTGCTGTGTTTGTTTTGCTTTGTTTTAATGTTTTGGTTTTGTTTGGTTTTGCTGTGTTTGTTTTGCTTTGTTTTAATGTTTTGGTTTTGAATTTTGATGTGTTTGTTTTGCTTTGTTTTAATGTTTTGGTTTTGTTTGATCTTGTTGTGTTTTTTCTTGCTTTGTTTTACTGTTTTGTTTTTGTTTGGTTTTGCTGTGTTTGTTTTGCTTTGTTTTAATGTTTTGGTTTTGTTTGGTTTTGCTGTGTTTGTTTTGCTTTGTTTTAATGTTTTGGTTTTGAATTTTGTTGTGTTTTTTTGCTTAGTTTTACTCTTTTGGGTTTGAATTTTGTTGTGTTTGTTTTGCTTTGTTTTACTGTTTTGGTTTTGTTTGATTGTGTTGTTTGTTTTTGGTTTGCTATGTATGATTTTTTGTTTTGTTATTTGTTTTGCTTTGCTTTGTTTTCTGTTTTAGTTTTTTTTTGTTGTGGGTTTTTTTTTTTTTGGTTTGCTCTATATGATTTTTCTTTTGTATGGCTTTTTGTTATTTGTTGCTTTGCTTTGTTTTACTGTTTTGGTTTGTTTTTGTGTTTGTTTGCTATGTATGATTTTTGTTTTGTATGGATTTGTTTTGTTGTTTGTTTTGGATAGTTTTTTTTATACTGTTACGTGCCTTTTTATTACTTCCCACATTGAGGTTTTGTCAGGTTTTTCTGTTCCTCAGGGGACATTTTCAGAAATCCAGAAAGAGCATTTCTTTCTCGCTTTTAAGAACGAAAATAAAACCTGCCCACACAGAATTAGGGATGTTTACAGTGTCTCGGTCCGTCACTTCCCTCTCTTTTCACTGGCACGTAGGACTTTAAAGTTATTCAGTGATTTGACTGAACTGAGGTGCTGTCTGTGGTTGTGCTGGACGGCTGCTCTGAGTGCAGCATTTGTTTTCCTGAGAAAATTTTTAGACTCATGACAGGATAAAAGGATCTGACCAGCTCTTCTGATGGTTCTTTGATGTCTGCCTTTGTTCTGCCCGCTGTGTGTGCGTTTGATGTGGAACTGATGTCTGTGTGTGAGCCTCTTACTGCACAGAAGAGGTAGAAAGCATCAGATTAGAAAAGTGTGTACAGTTTGTGTGTGAGTAGCGGGTGTTTGTGTAGGATAGTTTGAAATTGATCTGTGGTTTTCATTTTTCCGCCAATGGCATAGCCGTGATGTCGGAAAATTGAGGCAATTTTAAACTGGAATACTATGAAAAGGAATCTGATTGATTTGTTCAAGGCTTACACCTATATCATTTTTATTTTAGGACTTTTTGCCGTTTTTATTCATAGCGATTGTGTGAAGTAGACAGGAAATAATGGAAGATGAGGGAATGGAATCAGGAAACTGGATTTGAACCTGTCCTGCATTGCTCACATGAGTACCACAACTTAGTGTGAAAAAAACAAAACGTAATGACCATTTAAGCCTGTTACATTCAAAATATTTCATGGTTGGTTGTTACAGAGTGGAAGTTAATCATAATGAGATTGTTTATAACATAGGCTAACAAAATGTCTTTATGTTCATTATTTTAATCAGAAAATTAAAATGTGTGTGTGTGGTGTGCGTGTGTTTGACAAAACTAATTATTTATATGTCTGTATTTTCTTTTATATACAGTTTGGCAGATTTGAGATTAGTTTTTTGTTTTTTTAAGGCAATGAATGGATGGATTATAGTGATCTAAAAGGACAGTAAATACATTTATAATGTTACAAAATATTTAAAATAAATGCTGTTCTTGTGAACTTTTTATTCAGCAAAGAATCCAGAAAAATATCACAATTTCAATATGTAACACTAATAATAATAGTAATACTAATAAATGTTTCTTTTTATGTATATGTATTCATTTAGCAGACACTATTTTATTCAAAGCGACTTACAAATACAACAAGAAAATAACTATGTCAAGGCAAATGTATAACTTATAAACTTGTCTCTTACTTGCTCGCTCTCCACAATATTGGCAGATTCAATATGTACATAATATTTTTCGTTGGGCAATATGTACATAATTTTTTTCGTTGGGCAATCTGAGTGATTCTATTTTGCAATCACACCTCGTTCCGCCTGCTTAAAAATGTATAAACAATCTGAATATTTCAATTCTAAAGGAAATCACGAATACTCCACACACACATTTAATGGAATATTGTTTAGTCTGCAATTAGCAGCATGCTGCAGATGTCGTCAGTAGAGCTTAAATAAATCCTGCAGTGTTCCTTTAATACAGTCCATTGAAGGTCATCGTTACAACCGCTTGGTTGAGAGGGGATTGACCTCGCTGTTTCACATTCTTCCCCTCTACATGCTCTGATACGCTCTCTGTCCCTCTCTGGGACTCTGTAATAAAAGTAATAACACTTTCCCAGACACACAGACAGACTGCTGGGAGAAAGCGCTAACTCAGCGTGGCCTCTAAGATGTCTTTCTCCTGCTCCTAGACCTTTGAGCTGATGTGACGATTGCCCAGGGCGCCCACTGTTTCCTCTCTGTCTGTCTCGCTCTGTCCTTCTCCTTCTCAAGGCCGATTGAATAAAAAACTGAATAAAGATAGATGGGAGACAACCTAGTTTGCAACAGGGAGAAAACTAGAATAGAAACGGGTTTTGAGGAACCTCTTTAGCTTCTGAATGAATATAAATTGATTCTGTGCACTGACATTTTACAGACATATTAGTTTCATGTCTGTTTTGATCTTATTATCATGCCTGATCTGAAGACAGTAATGACCAATGTTTCTTAGATTTTACTAGTGGTGAAATAAATAAATGCACAGACTTCAAATGAGAGTAGACAAAAGGCTTGATAAAAGTCGACACTTTTAGGACAACTCGCTCGCTCAATTATTCCCCAGAGAGGAGGCGAAAACACCTCTACGGCAATCTCTTTCACAACGGAAGGAAAACAATCAAGCAGGCAAAAAGAAATTATATTTTGCATAAAGGACATGAAAATCTATTTTAGGACCATTACGATTGTGTTCCTTGTGGCATTATTTTCATGACAATTCTGGAATACTCCACGGAATATATGCTATATAAATATTGACTAATTAAAATGTAATGTGTGAGGTTCAGGACAATGAAATAAGTAATAAAGTCTGCTGGATATGATTTGTGTCCTCCAAGGCTGTGCCTGCTGTCAGTTTAGAATTAAGATCAAAGACCGTCCAGGAAGGCGATGATCTTAAATCTAATTCATTATGACACTGGAAAAACACTACAGGTGCAGGTTCCCTGATGCAAGATATTAGCTGACGGAGCTTTGATTGAACACAAACATACTTTTAGGGAAAAGGTTTAATTTACATGATATTTCATGGAAATGTATATGCATAATTATTTAGTATTTTGGTGATTTTGGCCCTCCAGAGCTGCTGGATCTCAATGTGAGAATTCCTTAGAGGGAAGGGGTTTGGCTCAACAGAAGTAATAATGTGTTCGATTTATATAGCGCTTTTCAAGGCACTCAAAGCGCTTTACATTGAAGGGGGGAATCTCCTCAACCACCACCAGTGTGCAGCACCATGGTCAGTATCTATCAAATGTTGGTCCAAGGAAGGAACAGTGGTGAACAGGCGCCAGGATCATGGGCGGCCAAGGCTCATTGATGCACATGGGGAGCGAAGGCTGGCCTGTGGTCCGATCAAGCAGACGTGCTTCTGTAGCTCAAATTGCTCAAATAGTTAATGCTGGTTCTGATAGAAAGGTGTCAGAATACACAGAGCATCGCAGTTTGTTGCGTATGGGGCGGCATAGCCACAGTCCAGTCAGGGTGCCTGTGCTGACCCCTGTCCACCACCGAAAGCACCAACAGTGGGCACGTGAACATCAGAACTGGATCACAGAGCAATGGAAGAAGGTGGCCTGGTCTGATGAATCACGTTTTAGCACGTGGATGGCCGGGTGCCTGTGTGTTGCTTACCTGGGGAACACATGGCCCCAGGATGCACTATGGGAAGAAGGCAAGCCGGCGGAGGCAGTGTGATGCTTTGGTCAATGTTCTGCTGGGAAACCTTCGGTCCTGCTATTCATGTGGATTTGGCTTTGACATTCCACCTACCTAAGCATTGTTGCAGGCCATGTGCGGAAATGGTATTCCCTGGTAGCTGTGGCTCTTTCAGCAGGATAATCTGCCCTGAAAAATGGTTCAGGAATGGCTTGAGGAGCACAAGTTTGAGGTGTCGACTTGGCCTCCAAATTCCCCAGTGTTTGCTCGGCATCTGTTGGATTTGCTGAACAAACAAGTCCGATCCACGGAGGCCCCACCTCGCAACTTACAGGACTTAAAGGATTTGGTGCTAACATCTTGGTGCCAGATACCACAGCACACCTTCAGGGGTCTAGTGGAGTCCATGCCTCGAAGGGCTGTTTGGCAGCAAAATGCCACTCCATATTAGGTGTGTATTTCAGTGTATCGGTGTATATTTAGCAAGCATGTTTTAAGCAAAGACATTCATGTTGTTACAAAAGATATAGTGAGTATATTTTTATTTGCACTAATGTTGCAAGTAGCTTCTCCAACACTGATGGGTTGTTTGTAATAACTAAACACAAAGACTCCAACAGAATTGTTGGTGTGAGTGTGTTTGTGTGTATCATATTCATACAGCATGTAATTTGGCAGCTGAGGGTGGCCGCGGGCAGGTGAGAGGGGAAGGAAATGAATGAATGCTCCGCGACGGGAGTTTCATCCATAAGCTCCCCAAAGCGCTGAACCAGACGTGATTTAGCACCTTTTACCTTCGCCTCTCTTCCCACCACAGGCCACTGCATTCATCCTACTGTCACCAACCTGCTTCATCGGCACTATCCAGTATATATGTGTGTGTGTTTCCATAGGGAAGGATATGAGCAAGCAAAGTGCAACAGTGTGTTAGGTGTAGTGGCAGCTTAATAACAGAAGGATGAATAGCTGATACGTGTGTGTAGCATATGGATGAAACGGATTTCCCAGAATAGCTCAGTGGCTAATAGGGTGTCTGCCTCATCAGCGTACACCTTATGACAGCCTGTTGATGGTTTAAGAATAAAAATGAATTAAAAGGATAGAAAATCTTATATAAAATCTAGTGTTTTTAGTGTTGAGTGTTGGAGACAGTTGGGGAAGCTACATTGAAAAAGCTACAAGCTAATGATAATGTGAAGTTGTGAAGCGTTTCTTACAAGTAGCTAACTGCTAAAATTACTAACTAAACAGCTAACTACTCAACTAAATAACTAACTGAAGCTATTAAACCAGTTTTACGCATGATAACAATGAGGCCGCATTTATATATAAAATTAGCATTATGCTACAATACTTGGAAACAGTAGCTTGTTTCTTTTGGTTTGTAAAACGGGTGTAGAGGACTATATATTTGGTTTTGTGAGAAAGAAATAATGAATGGATAGAAAATAGAGACAGATAGAAGATGGCTTTGGGTTGAGGGGAGCAGGTGTTTTTCTCATTGTGGTTATTTCAGTTCAACAATATAACTCTCTAAAGGTCCCAGCATGCAGCTGTTCAGAAGCATTAAACTTTACTGTGGTTTTCTGGGAACATGTGGGTTTTGTACAAACATGTTCACATCGAAGCACAGGCATTATGCTTTCACTTTTTACCCCAAGCAACTATAATCCTGTGAAAGTACCTTTGAGCATTCATTTTAAAATGAGTATGTAAGTGTTATAATATACTTAAGTGCAAACTGAATATTCTTTGTATATTTCATTTTATTTTATTTACGATTAAGTGAAAATGTGTTACAGCTTGAGTTTATTGAGTAGCAATAAAAATGTGTAACAAAATAAAAGCCCTCAAAACTTCAGTCACTTTATTCTGAGCTCAATTAAACATTGGAAATGGACTGCATTTATATAGCGCTTTTATCCAAAGTGCTTTACATTTTTGCCTCACATTCACCCATTCATACACCGACGGCGATGTCAGCCATGTAAGGCGCCATCCAGCTCGTTGGGAGCAGCTGGGGTTAGGTGTCTTGCTCATGGACACTTCGACACTTGGTCAGGTGGAACCGGGGATTGAACCACCAACCTTCTGGTTTGTAGACAACCTACATGAACCACTGAGCCACTGCCGCCCCAAACATTATAATTAGATCTGTTTACATCAATGACTTTTCATCAGTGTTTTTTTGTTTGTTTGTATAATTTATCAATTAAAAGCAATTAACTGAATTTCTGCAGTGCTGTTTGGACCTACTTCAGTAGGACTTTTAACAACAGTAGCAGATAGGGTTGGGTATCATTTGAATTTTAACAACACAATCTCACACCCGTTTCACACACACTCCATCTGCAGTGCATATGCGGTGCGTGTTGTGTGCAGGAGCCGCACGCCCTGTTGTGCTTTCACATATGCTGCGTTTTCAGTGCGCGGCTGATCCGCTGTTGCATACCGCAAACACAGCATTTATTCATCATTTTTTATTTAAAATCCAAAAGTTGTTACTGAACATGGCTTATCAGAATTGCAATTATCTTTGTTTACTCTTTCATAGTTTTAACGTGCTACATTTAAACAACATTTCATTAAATTCATTAATTCATATTTATATAGCCTAGTACTTCTTTAGATTTCGCTCACACAAGTGGCTAAACATAAAATCACAAACTTTTTGAATTCGAAACTTATAAAAGGCTATTCAAAAACAGCAGACTCTCGTCTTTTCTTTCAATTTTAAACCCTTTTAAAAGAAATCCTGCAGGTCATAAAGAACTTTGCTTTCCACCTCCAAGAAAGGACGAGTGCTTTCCATTATGGCACTTTTTTTTAACCTAAATGCCAGGTAAGGTGTCGTTTCTATGCTTTACCCGGGGAAAAAAAAGCCATGCGTTGACTTTGAAACGAGTATATTTTAAATAATATGTATCTGTGGTGAAATTACTAGATTTTTCGTGTAATAGTGTCTAATCCAAATCCGAATCTTCTGAAAAGATGCACATACTGTAGTAAACACAGTAGTTTCAGATGTTTGTGTGATGCGCGAAAACAACATGATAGTGAGTAAATGCAGAATTAAAATGAGCTAAGCATTTACAGTTTGAGAGTGGCCATTTCAATACCAGACAAGGAATAGGGTCTTATCTAGTGAAACGATCAAAATAAATAAAAATGTATATTCTTTTTAACCTAAATTGCTCATCTTGCACTGCTCTTTGAAACCACATTGATCTGGACCTTGATCCAGGTGGTTGCAAATGAAAATCTTTATTTGAAGAAAACTCCTGGAATCTTTTCCTCAAAAAAACGTAATTTCTTTTCGACTGAAGAAAGAGAGATATGGACATCTTGGATGAGATTGGGGTGAGTAAAATATCAGGAAATGTTCGTTTTGAAGTGAACTAACCTTTTAAGGAAACAGTCGGGTGTAGTTAGTTTTTCCAGAGCAGCAACAGAGTTGTGCAAGGGTGTTTGTTTGTTCCCTGTCACGAGGCGAAACCGGTGAGCGATTGTTTTGTTGGCAATCGGCGCCTAAGTGCATATAATGTAAATTACACAAACGTATAGTGAATTGAAAGTTATCACGGATAATGCCTTGATGTATTGATGTGTGTGTGCGTGCGTGCGTGCATGTAATTGTGACTCTTTAGCTCCGCCCACTGCACTCTCCTATGAGTTCGGCAGTTTTTGTGTTTTTGTCATCAGCATTACCGCCAGAGTAAGGTAACTTCTCAAACAGAAAAAAATGAAAATACTGTACCAAACACACACACTCACTTCATATCTGTTTCTCACATCTACACTCTACACACCTGAAATCATTGTATGTAAGATCTGAAAGGGTGAGCTCCCTCTCTCTCTCTCTCTCTCTCTCTCTCTCTCTCTCTCTCTCTCTCTCTCTCTCTCTCTCTCTCTCTCTCTCTCTCTCTCTCTCTCTCTCTCTCTCTCTCTCTCACACACACTCACACACACATACTCACACACACACACTCTCTCTCTGTCTCTCTCTCTCACACACACACTCTCTCTCTGTCTCTCTCTCTCTCACACACACACTCTCTCTCTGTCTCTCTCTCTCACACACACACTCTCTCTCTGTCTCTCTCTCTCACACACACACTCTCTCTCTCTGTCTCTCTCTCTCTCTCTCTCTTTCTATTTCTCTCTCTCCGTAGGGAGTGGATCTTGTTTCTGTGGCGCCTGAGAGACTCAGTGTTTGTCTCCACTCCGTCCTCTTGCTCTCTTCATCCCTTACTTCATTTTGCTGTCTTTACACTTTATCATTCCCCTTAAAGGGATAGTTCACTCAAAAATGCACATCCTCTCATCATTTAGTCACTGTCATGTCAAGCAAACATGTGGAAGGAAAAGGGAAAAAAAAGATACATTTTGAAGAATGTCCAAGCTGTTTTACATACAATGACAGACAAGGGACTAGGGCTTTTTAAATTTTTAATAAAGGAAACTAAAGTCCTGTTCAGACAGTCGTTGTTTAAAACTCATGGAGGAGTTCTTCTGGATTCGGTTCTGTCATCCCGCAATCCCGGGAATGAGCTGCTCAAGTGGTCCGCTGTAAACATAATGACTGTTATTGCATTGAATTAAATAATAAGAAAAGGATCCTGTAAATAATCCTGTTTGCTGTTTGATTGATTAAAAATAGGAAAGATTGTTTAAATTGTAACACTTTATTGTAGGGTCCTTGTTACAAGTTACATGAAGTTACTTTAGTAATAAATATAAATTATGCACAATGAGATGCAGCTAAACCTAAACCGAATCCTAATCAGAACCCTGACCCTATAGGAAGTACGTATATTTAATATTTTTTTACTTAAATTAATGCTGTCAAATCGATTAATCGCAATTAAAAGTTTGTGTTTACATAATATATGTACTGTGTATAATGATTATTTATATAAATACACACACATGCATGTATATATTTAAGAAATATTTTTATAAATAACCATTATGCGCGCACACATATATATATTATGTAATTTATCTCTCAAAAAGATTGATGTCATTTAAAAAGAAAATTGGAAATGAACAGAAATAAGTCATCATCACAAACTCTTATTTACAGAAGATTAACATTTGACCCGGCTACATGTTTGACTAGTAAATGATTAGTATTGAACATGTATATTAAAAGCTAAATTAAGTTAACTTTTTCAATATTTAAATATTGTATTTCTTCTTAAATGATTCAGTGGAGCAGTTGTGTAATATTATTCCTGTAATCAGTTTCCAGCATTTCAAAAATGTTGAATTCGAGAACCAAATTCGTAAATGATTCATTCAGACCATTTTGGTAATAAACAGATTAATATCTGCCTCATAAGAAAGATGTTTGCATGAATCCGATGTGGCACAAAGAAGAGAGCTCGTGTAGAGGTTTGACTTAATCAAAATGTAATTTTGTGTGCCCTTATTTTGAAGCTCTTAATTTAATGAAAAAAAAGCAAACAACACATTATTAGAATTTTCCCTTCTGTATTCCACAGAAGAAAGAAAAGCATACAGGTTTGGAAAGACATGAGGATGAGTAAAAATTCCCTGTCAAAATTCAGTTCCAAAAATTGAGTTTGGGGGGTCTCATCTACATGTGAGTGGTTTGATATACACCTCATGTCCATCCATGCCCTGTCTGTGTGTGCATGCGGAATGCCATTGACCTTCACATCTTAAATAGCCTTGGAAATCATTCATTAAGAAATGACTCTTCCCACATTCGTGTGTGTCGTTTAAGTGTTTGTGTGTACTGTACGTGTTCTGTCGTGTGTGCCGCATCCCTCACTTTGGGTATGGATTTCACTTTAAACCCCTTCTCTGCTGGGAACGACAAATCATGGCAATTAGGCTGATGCGGCCGAGGTTATGCTATGCATTATTAATCAGTCTGGTCATTAGTGCTCCAGGAGCACACCCAGAAAGCAGATCTTATATCAATAGGCTAGTGCCAGGGCGCTTTAGCTTAGCGCTGGCTTTAGCAGCGGGGTTTAGATGAGATCTGGGGCCAAAAGTGGTTAACCCCCCTCTGGGCAGTTGGGGGACAGGGTTAAACCAGGGTGAAGTGTATGTGCTCAGTATGTTAGCACTTGTGTGAAACTGGCAAAGCCTAAAAACATGTGAAGTGTTAAAAGTGTTGGCTATCAAAAAAAAAAAAAAAAAAAATATATATATATATATATATATATATATATATATATATATATATATATATATATATATATATATATATATAGTAAATATAAAACATATATAGTAAATCTAAATGTGACCGGTTTACAGGAGAAAAAAGATAGATAGATAGATAGATAGATAGATAGATAGATAGATAGATAGATAGATAGATAGATAGATAGATAGATAGATAGATAGATAGATAGATAGATAGATAGATAGATAGATAGATAGATAGACTAGTGTCAGATGGATGGATGGATGGATGGATGGATGGATGGATGGATGGATGGATGGATGGATGGATGGATGGATGGATGGATGGATGGATGGATGGATGGGTGGATAGACTAGAGTATCTATCTATCTATCTATCTATCTATCTATCTATCTATCTATCTATCTATCTATCTATCTATCTATCTATCTATCTATCTATCTATCTATCTATCTATCTATCTATCTATCCTGTAAACCAGTTGCATTTAGATTTACTATATCTGTCTGTCTGTCTGTTTATCTGACTCTAGTTCATCCATCAATCCATGCATCCATCCATCTGAGACTAGTCCATCTTTTTATATATCGACTGTCCATCCATCCATCCACCTGACTCTAATCCGTCCATCCATCCACCTGCCCATCCATCCATCCATCCATCCATCCATCCATCCATCCATCCATCCATCCATCCACCTGACTCTAATCCGTCCATCCATCCATCCATCCATCCATCCATCCATCATACTATTGGACACATTCTTTTAGTTAAACATTAATATTCATTTTAGCAATTAAAATTATTTTAAATATAATTTTGCAAACCTTCTGGGGGAAAAAACGCTCATAACTAGTCTGACTAGCCTTTGTCAGTTTTAGCCAGTTAAAAGTAGAATAAATTGGTCTCCTTACAATGTCAAGCTGGTGCTCAGCTTGTTTAACTGGTCAGAAAGCAGCCTAAACCCATTTAAAACCATAAGTATATATGTCATGTTTAGCTACATCATGGTGAGGCACAAATGTCCTTCACACACACACAGATACTTGCACGAGCGATCAAAAGCACCTGCCTGTCAGTCAAGCAGAGCATGCGGGTTACTTCTTTAGAAATTTACAAAGGCAAACAATGTTTGGGGTCTGTTTACAGACTTTAGCATCAATTTCACACATAACTTATGTAATTATCATATATATTTGGCATGTAAAAGCATGTCAGTGAGCTGTTAGCGCTGAATGTGTCAGCTCGGAGCTGACCACCTGTTAGCAGTACCACTTGTTTCCAGATCATGTCTTTAATTTAGGTTTGCGCTGTATTGTAATTGGCTACATGCCGCTCCACTGACCCCAGGTCAGCTGCTCACTGTCATGAGTCTCAGCACAGACAGGATTACAGCTGAACACAGCCACCCTGGAGGGCCAATTACTGCTTGTTTAAACACTCACATTGACTGATCCAGGATCAGTGCAGCACACAGAGAGGTCATTGAGTCCACCGGTGCTGGTTTGAATTTCGCCACTTTTCACTGGTCCAGGGACTGAGGTGGATCTTGCAGAGTTTGCAGAAGTGATTGAATGACTTGACAAAGAAGAAACACTCCCTTCTTCACACACTTATCATTTCCCAGGTGTTGTTGGACCGGACGGATGGTAGCAGGATGATGGGTGGCAGAGATGACATTGTAGGGAGTTTTGCTGAGTTTGAGAGTGTGTGTCTGTGTGTGTGTGTGTGTGTGTGTGTGTGTGTGTGTGTGTGTGTGTGTGTGTGTGTGTGTGTGTGTGTGTGTGTGTGTGTGTGTGTGTGTGTGTCTGTGTGTGTGTGTGTGTGTGTGTGTGTGTGTGTGTGCTGGTAGAGTGTCATCAGAGCTGTGTTATGTAACAGCGGCCTCTATAAGAGTCTCATAAGACCATGAACTACTGGAGAAGATCATGTAGAACGTCTTTATCATAAAGTACAAGTCATAGAGTCCCTGCTAATATTTGTTTGTTCATTAATTCATTTTCAGTTTATTTGGTTTTTATTTGTTCATTTGTCTTTTAATGGCCTTTTCAATTATTTAGTTTAATTGTATTTAATAATTGTTAATAGTTCTTTGTTCATTTATTGTTTTTCTTTAATTCTGTCATTTTTACTTTCTTTCATTCACATTCTTTTGTTCATTTTATGTCATTCATGCATGTTTTTATTGTTCATTTGTTATATTGTTCATTCGTTTGCTTTGTTTTTTTTTTACATTTGTTCATATTTTAGTTATTTTACTTTGTCTCTTGATTTATTGTTTGTTTGTTTGTTGTTTTGTTCTTTTATTTATTATTTATTTTAATTTGTTTGTTGTTTTTTTTCTCTGTTTTTTGTTTTGTATTTATTTTTGTTATTTGTTTGTAATAATTAGTTTGTTCTTTTTCTTTAATTTGTCATCACTAATCTTTTTTATTTTATTTATTTTTTCATTCACTTGTTTTCTGTCATTCCTATTTTCTTAGTTTGTTCTTTTTTTTCTTTTTTCTATTTTTCAGTTGCACTTTTTAGTTACTCTTTCTTTCTTTCTTTCTGTCTTTATATACAGTTCCATTTGTGCTGATGGCATGTCCTTGCTGACATTTTCTCTCCATACATCATAATCCTGTCTGTCATTTTGCTGGCATTTCAGTGAGACTCTGGAGACCAGCCAATTTCACCAACACTACCAGACTTAACCACACACACACACACACACACACACACACACACACACACACACACACAGGGCGAGAGAGAGGGAGCTCTATAAGGCAGAGATTAAAGATGATGAATAGGTGTGTAATGGCAGAAGCGTTAACCCTACTGCTTCAACTCTCAGATTCACGGCCCCCAATATAAATAATGACTACATCAATAGCCCAAGGACTATAGAAAGGCAGCATTCATCAACACGGTTAGCCGTTAACCAATCGTGACACAAATTCACCCTGCATGGATTTTGCTGCAGTTTTTACCAAACTATGAACAGAACACAGCATATTTCCCACAGGAACCCAGTTCTTCACCTAAAATATACGTATGCGGTCAGGCGCATGTTAGAAAAACCCATTGCTATCCACTGCAGAAGTACTTCTTTTTTTATTGTAATGAAAGCAAGCTTTTGTCTGGCATCTCAAGAAGCCCAGTGTCTCCAATCGTGGTTTAATCGTCTTGTGATTGTTTAATCTGTCTTCTGATGTTATTTCATTTGTTACCATGGTGAGGTGACACACAACAGCACAATACATCTTAGACTCTGAAGATTAAAAGGTAATCAATTCCTGACTTGCAGCTTTAGCACAGCTATAGCACCTATGAGATGTTGTGTTTTTGTTTAGCATCAAGGATTAATAAGAAGCAACTGACAGGACAAGTATCTGTGTATGCATACACTATGAGGTTTGTGACAGTTCTCGACTTTATTAGTTGGCAAAGAGAAAGATGTCACATGAATTCTGATTGGACTAGTAATGAGGCTAATTTAGATGTCTGTAGTGCAATTTTATGAAGTTATGTTATGTACTTCCCATCACCAAAAAAGTATATCATTTTAGATTTATTCAAACTGGCCAGTACAGCCATTCTAAGGAAACATCACAACATCCCGACTAGCAGGTACTGTGTAATGCGCTTGTATTGTTTAATTTGGCTTAATATATTAATAACATTTGCTTCAAAACCTTGTTAGTTTTCTTTGTTCTGCCCAACGTCAATGTGATGTGGGGATGAAAGAGAGAATAAAAACAAACATGGTCAGACATGGTCTAAGGCACACAGCAACACTATTTGGGTTTGTGGGCATGTTAGTCTATGAGCTTCTGTCTATTTCGTGACAGCATGATTAATGAAATGTCTAATTAAATTTGATCGCAATGTTTTGATGTCCTGCTTGGAGAGAAAATGAGAACGAGTGAGAGATGGATTTAAAAAACCAAAACAACACTGCCTTGAGACACCTTACTCTACTATAGCACTTCAAATCAAATGAATATTGACTTCATATAAAAATAAAAAAGAAGAAATAATTCAAATTTGGCATGAGTGCACTTAAAAAGCTTAGATGTACAGTATTAAGTATTTAACAGGTTTTGTTTTTTACAGTTTATTACTTTTATAATAAGGTCTAATTTATATTATTAAAAACAATTTTCAGACAATTTATTTTCATACATTTATTTTTGCAGAAAATGACTGACCCTGCATAGATTTCACTGTAAAATTCTGAAATGTTATTTTATTGTCCATTATTATATGATAATTCCTGTTAGATCACATAAAATCCTGGCAGTTTTTTCAGCGTGTGCGTTCTCCTTCAGAGTTAAACCTCCCCGAACCTTCAGGACTGTTTCATGAGCAAGAGAAATGAAATAATGAAATATACAGAAATAATAAGATGAAAGGCTCTTTGTGCCGGCGCTGGATTAATATTTCACACTTTTGTGATTGAAGAGAACATAGAGTGTGTTGTAATTAGTTTTCTCCACAGCTCCTTGTAGTGCAGAGCACAGGACTATGACAGATCATTAAAACTTACATACACACACACAGAGAGAGAGAGAGATGATGGGGGACGTGATTGAGTTTGACAGCTGACGATAAGAGAGACACTGCTTCAGTGGTCGGTCAGTAATGAAATCTCTTCACAGGATCCCATGACAGAAAGGGAAAGCTGTTACGTTATGTAAACGGCGCTGTCAGCTCAATATTCACACGTAGTCTGCGTATTTGTGGTAACATTTTAAAGGGATATTGCTGTAATGGCAATGTTTTCATTATTTCCTCTTCCTTGTGTTGTATCAAACCTGTAAGACTCTTCCTTTCGACACTGTATGAAAAAAAAAAAAAATCGGGTATTTTTTATGCACATTTCCTTTAACCCACAACCCTAAAACAGAACACTCTGTTTTCAAAGTACGGGTGAAAAATCAATATGGGAAATTCCTTCATATTAATGGTCCCGTTCTTTGCGTGTTTTCGAAGCTTTGATTTCGTTTACAGTGTGCAATATAACATTAGTTCATGTTTCGTGTGTAAAAAAATAAGACAGGGGTAGCTCCAGCTTGGAGTAATGGGCGTGGCAAGAGGTAGGGGCGTGGTGAGAGGTTTCTCATTGGTCAAAGGAGCTTCCTCCTGGCGACTGCGTTGGCCAATCAGCAGCAACCTTAGTTTTACTATAGTATGAATCAGTGGAGGAATGAGTTTTGACTTAGAACACAAGCCTTTGATGACAAATTCAACTGACGTTTTAAAAAACTTAATTGTAAAAATGACTTGAATAAATGTTTTTTGGATAAAATGTTGTTTCTTTTGCTTACTTGATTAATGTCACTTAAAAGTAGTTTATTAAACCGGTTTTACTTCATTTAATATTATATGGTGAGTGTTTGATCAAACACGTATATGTATGCCTTTTTACAGCAAAAACATTTGCTTTATATTATTTATAAAAATAATATTACTTTTAGTTTGTATGTACTTTAAATGAAAGTGCAAAATTAGTATGACTTTAATAGTGTCAGGAGACATTTTTATCTTTAAAATAATATATATATATATTTTTTTTATATTATTTTTTATTTCATTATTTAGTTTAAGTACAGACATTTCAAGTATAATACAATACAAAATGATTAATACAAAGCATTGTAAATACAGCTCAAAATGTGTAAATTAGAGAATTACAATAACAAGTATAAAATGAACAATACACATAAATACAAAAATATAAGTTTATGAATCAAGGTAGAAAACTTTATGTTTTGTGATTTTGAAAAGGTTTCAAACTGTGAGATCAGTCTTATAAAAGGTATAGGATAATAATTATAAAATAATATAGGAAGGGTTCTTTTATTTGTGTCATGCATATAAAACTTCGGCAAAATTATTTAATTATATAATTGTGTTTTTCAGAAAAATATGGGTTTTGGAAACAAAGTAAAATGTCATGAGGATCTAAATTCTAATGCTAGGAATTTTAGGAATATCTATTTTAAAGTCAGTCCAAAATGAAATAGAAAAAGGGCAATACAAAAATAAATGTTTAAAATATTCAAGTGATGTGTTTAAAAAAGTGCATTTATCACAAACAGTATGAATGTTTTTTTAATGATTGATCCTAAAAAAAGTCACGGTGGCGATGACGTCACGTAACCTGCACCGTACAGAATGTTTCGAAGGTAACATACTTTTGAATGTATTCTTAATATCATTATTGCTTTTTTACAGTGAAAGAAATGTATTTTGTCTTGTGTAATTATAGTGATTCACTTTATGGTTTATGGCTTCGCGTCCTAGTCATAGTCTGTAAAAAGACCTCACGGCACGTCCCATACCTCTCGGCACGCCTCATTCCTTTCCGACCTCATGGCACGCCCATTACTCCAGTCTGCAATTACCTCTACTTGAAAAAAACTTTATTTTTCACACAGTTTACTTATCTGTACAGCGCTGTTTCCTCTGTCCTAAAAACGGCCTGATGATTTCCTTGTTCTATGAAGTCCCTCCTTCAGAAACACGTGACGAGTTCTGATTGGGCCAGCGCTTCCCGTGTTGTGATTGGACAGCAGCTTAGCGCACTTTGCCCGGAAAGGTCTCGCCTCTTACCATAACGGGAAGATGCAAGCGCTGAATGCTCGCTCTTCTCCACGTGAGAGAGAAACAACACCACGCCCCCTTTTTTGCGTGTTCTTGTGGGCGGAGGGTTAGTCAACAAACGGTTCTAGTGACGTCATTACATTCCTGCACTTCCTGCTGTAGTCCAAACCGGCCGCTCGCTGTAGGCTTTGAAAGGGAACTTCTGTTAAATAAAATATCTCGCTTGGCATTGAACTTTGAGCTTTATAATTTTACAGGTATTATTTATGCTCTAACAGCAACATTACACACTAACTAAAGTTTGAAAGATGGAATCGCAAAGAACGGGACCTTTAACACAGTGTCACTGTTATGTCCTGTTTATCATTCGTTAGCACTTGTTCTCTGTTGATTACCTTCCTCAGTTCTTTGTCTTTTGTTAATGTTACATTCCCTTGTAGAGTCCTTGTTCCGACAGCTCCTCGTTCTTAGTTATATTATTATGTACTTTCTGCATCACGCATCGTCTTTGCTACCTGTTACACACAGTGCCGTTTTTACCAACTTTTCTTAGTGTGCAAGGCACTTTTTTACCAACTAGAAGCACGTTGCAAACGCAACTCGGCCGTCGTCATTATGGCCCCGCCAACCGACTCTATACACGATGTGATTGGCCCGGCAAGAGTTAGGGGAATACAGCTCAGAAGGGTGTTGAGAGTTCCTAGACGACACTCCCGGGAGAGTGTCGACACTTTAATTAATTCTTTGACTCGAATCATGTTGTAGGTCTGTTGAAGTGCTACTTTATGTACTTCTGAGAACAAATAGGTTCATGTTGGCTTTAGTTGGTGACACTTTAAACTTGTAGGAGTTGGGCATGTGCAGATTAGCGACTAAGATAACAGTGTTGAATCTAGTCCGAGTCATGGAGTTAACAGAACGGGCCCCTGATGATGCCACAGTGCACATTGACAGAGCACAGGCTCATTTTACTGCATTACCAACAGTCTCTTTCACTCATGGCATCTCTCATCGAAAAATGAATGCATTCCGCTTACTTTGTAATTTGCTGTCAAATTGCATGAACACCCTTTTAGTAAGACATGAGTCAATGAATCAATAGGCCTTGTGAATGGAAAGCGGCTATTTTACAGTAAAGAGGGTCATTATTTAACCCAATATACCATCTATTTTCAAAGTTTACAGAGAGTGGCCTTGCATGGGTCTGGTGATGTAGCTCTATTAGATTATTTGAGATTCTGCTCACTATTAGCTGCTAGTAGTGCATTTTAGTGTGCCTGCGAGGCTCTAAGCACTGCAGTTTCTTTTGAACTGATTTATCTCTTTTTCCCTAAAGAATCTCCTTATCTTTAAACAGAGCAGTAACACAGTTCACCCCCCTTTGCCTCTGAAAAGTTGAGGCCAAAACACAAGTTAATCGATTCCACCGACATGTTAAAGTTTCCTTCTGCTCTCAGGGTATGGTAGGAGAAGCTCTTGCAGATGAGCGTGGTAATAAAAAGCTTGAGGTTACCCTGGTGGGGGCCAATTTTCGAACTGACTCCCACAAACTCCTGAGCTAACATTTGTCTTTGGCCTTCCGTTGGGGCCACGGTAATTTCATGTTCTCTTTTCACAGTGCCTCCTCACTGCCTCATCTCAGCTTGCAGAATATTAATAGATAAAGGTATAGTGAAAAAAAAGAAAAAATAACTTTACAAAGCTGCTTTCCTTTTGGCTTCGGCAGGGAAGGCGAAAAGGAGACCCTACAGAATACAGATGCTCTAATTTGACCCCTGGATTAAAATTAAATAGACATTATGAGGCCGCAATGAGTGGAAGAAGACGCCTGGTGTGTGTGTGTGTGTGTGTGTATGTGTGTGTGCTGTACTTCAACTGAAGACGAACGCGGGAGGAGAAAGCACTTGTAGTTTGTGTTAGAATGGATATGACAGTGCTGTACATAGGCTACTCTTGTTTTTTTTTTATACCTTTAAAAATATTCCCATATGCCTCTGCTTGTCTTAACACGTAAAGGGAGCCTGAAGCCTTCTGGGTATATCAGACCACTGAGACTCCACAGTTCTGCTTCCATTCCTTCCTGAACTCCATTCAGTTTACCAACAAAAAATGCTTTCAGATTCAAATCGCTCCATGACATGCCATTTACCCTGACAATAACCATTCCCCCCCTCTTTTCTCCTGCAGATTTATCATTAAAAATCGAGAAAGGCGGATGGGGAAAGAGAGGGAGGGCTGCTGGACATTGTACTGTATCCTTGTCTCATATTAAAATCCCATTAAATAATCTCAGTCGTATCAGCCAGCATGTGTGTGTGTACACACTCCTCACTTATGAGATTACCCACTAGCTGATATCACTGAGAGCATGATAAAAATAAAACAGACTAGGGTATCAATAGGTTTCCCTGGTAGAATAACAGTCATAAAATAAAATAAAATGGATACTAAAGTAAGTGATAGTAATAATAATAATCAAAAATAATAACCATTCCCTGTACCTAAGCTTAAATTTGCTATGTGAAATATTCTACGATATAACACACCATTTGCTCCTCTTTTAATATAAACTTAAGTTAAATATAAACTTAACTGACATGCAAAAGTTTGAGGTAATTAAAGGGTTAGTTCACCCAAAAAACCCAAATGAAGATATTTTTGATGAAATCCGAGAGCTCTCTGACCCCACCATACACAGCAATTTAATGAACACTTTCAAGGTCCAGAAAGGAGTAAGGACATTGTTAAAAAAGTCCATGTGACTCCAGGGGTTCAATCTTTATTTTATGAAGCGACCGAGAATACTGCGTAGGGTGCTGACACCGGCTTGAACGCAATCGTTGAATAAACTCATTATTTGTGTTTGTTTTTGCGCTCATAAAATAAAGGTTGAAACTTGTGGAAATGTCATTCATGCCCCACTTGCCAAAATGGGAGGCGTGGGGTTATTTTCAATTGTAATATTTCACAATATTAATGTTTTCACTCTAATTTTGATGGAATAATTTTAATTAATTAATTACTTTAAAATCTTAAATCTATGTATATGATATATTGTATATGATATAAAAATGTATATTTTCATAAATTCTTAACCATCATGTAGTTTCAAACGTGTATGACTTTATATCTTCCATGGAACACAGATGAGAACTTTAATTGGATGTTCATGCAGCTCTTTTCAATTCTTTTTTTAACAATGACAGTGAATGGAGACCGAAAGTGTAAACCTCCCCAAATGACGTGTGTATATTCAAAAATAATGCTGCATCACTCCTAGTTTAACATAAAAGATGCAATTTGGAATTCACTTGAATTTGACGACGGATAAATGCGGACTTGGAACATCATGAGGTTGAGCAATACATTTACATTTTAGGGTTAATTATCTCTTCAAAAAGATGTGATGTTGACTCCTTTATGTACACTTCTGATTAATGATCAGCATGGGATAATGCAATTTTTGTTCTGTATTTCGCACTGATATTTGGACAATTTGCAGAAAAGCTCTACGTGGAGTGAATTTCATCATGGTAAAATGTGTTGAATGCTGTAGCGAATACGGATGTGTTTTTGGAAATAAAGTATTGAAAAGAATGTGCTGAGAGGTCAATGTGCAGATCTTAACAGGCGTTCGGATTCTGTGCCTCCAGATTCTGTGTGGGCCTTATCAGAGATGCACAGAAGAAATAAACACACAAAACATAAACCCTGACCTCTTTGCTTACCCCCTGAAGTGAAACACACTCATTATCATGCGTACAGTAACAGTTCAGATGGACCTCCACTACTTCCAGAACCATTGCTATGGCAACATCGCACGTCTGCTCGTACAACTGCACAGGTCTCTCTCTCTCTCTCTCTCTCTCTCTCTCTCTCTCTCTCTCTCTCTCTCTCTCTCTCTCTCTCTCTCTCTCTCTCTCTCTCTCTCTCTCTCTCTCTCTCTCTCTCTGTGAAGGACACATTCAGAGGAGGCTAAACTCACAGCAGGGTGAATGTGGCATAGCTCAGAAATTCTCATTCTCCTTTCTCATTTGTATTTTTGTGAGTGTGTCAGTCTGTCATTAGTTCTAGGTCTCTGTTAACAGTGCGTCAAAGTGCGCTCTCACCCAGCCTTACTTCCGTCATTGCTCCATTATTCCATTTTGACACACACGCTCCCTCCATCACTCTCTCCCCCAGTACTCTCACTTCTCCATCACTCGGACCACTCTTCCTGTTTTATCTATATCTATATCTGCACGTTTTCACTGGATTCTCCCTCTTGGGCAGCAATTGGTATGGATGATAAAATAGTGAAAACACACACACATCCACTATCCTGTCTGAACTAATCCATCCAATGCCTCCCACAGCAAGAGATGATTTTGAAATATTCATTTTAAAATGTTATTTATTGATTAGAATATATCTATAATTATAATAGCAACAAGAATCTGTTTTGGTGTCCTATGGCGTCCTAGTACAGAAATGGATAGATGG
Organism: Pseudorasbora parva; assembly: GCF_024679245.1. Taxonomy (NCBI): domain Eukaryota; kingdom Metazoa; phylum Chordata; class Actinopteri; order Cypriniformes; family Gobionidae; genus Pseudorasbora; species Pseudorasbora parva. The sequence goes on from NC_090177.1 coordinate 33,149,542, forward strand.
CTAAATATAAAACCCATAGCACATCAAATGAGTGACATATACACTATTAAATAATAAAACTGTATTTCATTATATACATATATATATATATATATATATATATATATATATATATATATATATATATATATATATATATATTATTTTTTTCAACTTCTGACCAGTACAAAGTCATAATCTATGTAATCTCTGACCTACTGATTAAAATGTCTTCTTTTCGTTTCTAATCATGCGTATATCCATTTGTAGCATAACACATAAAAGTCATTCAAGTCATAAAGTCAAGTGTAGATTACAAAATATAGGCCCCGCAATGGCTTGTTTGAAATATATTCTATTAGCAACAAGATGGTTTTCCCAAGCTTTTTAGGACCCATTCTCTTAAGATCCAATAGAACCACATAAGCTGGAGGCATGTGCTTGTGTCTTCCAGACGCATGCACCCACTCAGAGCTTTCATATGATGTTTTTCACATGTGCGGCCCACTCGTTCCATTCATCTGACCATGTGAGCTTGAGTTATAGTTGTGCACTTTCTTTTGCAAGGTGTTACGACATGTGAGAGGGAACAAGACAAGAGCAGAAAAGAGAAAAAGCATCACTCTTTTGAATACATAAAGATCCAGGGAAGATCAAAGGAGAGGACACAGTAAGTCAGCTTACGGACGCTAGGTTTAATGGATGAAAGCATGACTCGCTCTGATACATCCTGTCTGTTTTCATTCATCCGGTCCGTCCTCTCATCTCCTGACAACAGGTTCAAGCACTCAGCTCGAGTTTTGGTTCATTGCTTAGAACGATTTCCAGACTCTCAACAGAAAAATGACCAATGCATCCAAACATGTTGCGAAAAATACTGAAAAATTGAAAACATATATTTTCACATTTTCTGATGAAATGTAAGTAGTGCTTTGCAGTGGTGTTTCTAGGGCATTGCTATAGAAGGTGGTTGCTAGGGTCTTGTGAGTATTTTTATAACGTCTGTGCATTTGATAGGGTGTTCTATGTGGTCGCCAGGGTGTTGCTAGGTGGTTTCTGGGGTATTCTGAGTGGTTGCCAGGGTGTCGCTATGGTGTTTTAAATATTTTCAGTGTATTGCTATGCAGTTATTATAGTGTTCTGGGTTGGTGCCCGGGCAATGCTAGGTGGTTGCCAGGGTGTTACTACGGTTATTCAGTTGTTAGAGTGTTCTGGGTGGTTGCCAAAGCAATTCTAGATTGCACCTCAGCAAATACCACTAAATAGCAATTGTTCGGTTACACCATTTCGATGGTCCATTATTATTTGTAGACTATCAGTAGATTATGCCAGGGTTAGGCGTTAGGTTTCAAGTTAGTAAAATAAGTTGACGTATTTTCAAAGTTACTTATAGTTAGTAGAATGTCTAAAGTGGACCATCGAAATAAAGTGTTAGCTGATATTAAAGTCAGGGTACGTGATTTGTTCCAGAAACACTTTTTTTGTGACGGTTCCGTCAGTTTGTTTAATCCTGAGTTACAGGTGATTGCCTGAGGGAAGGCGTGGTTTCGCACCTGAACCTAATCATGTCCCTTTAAGAGGGACTGGATCAAACCGAGCAGGGGGGAAGAGCACGTTTGGGCCTGGCATTGAATGCAGGAGTGATTTGTCCGTCGTTTGTTCATCATGAGAGTGCCTGAGATCTGACGTTATGTTGGAGTTTGGAGGGAGACCACAGCCGCATCGGAGTTCACGTTGATTCATCTTCCCCGTGTCGATCCGCATCACCTGTTTGTTATTTGGTGTGATTGATTACATGCATTTCATACTTGCACTTGCACGCTTACATACTGACTAACATGTACACTGAATATTCAACATTTTATGTTTAATATTACTTTAGTGTATTAAACATTATTCTTTATACAGCGGTTGTGTGGCGTCTCCCTTTGTTTGTTGCGGTTTACGAATGGAAATCGTAACAAATGGGGGCTCGTCCTAAAGAAAGAGTAGTTTGAATGTGGAAGCTCATTTTTTTTGGTTATTAGTGCTGCTTTGTTGGATGCAAGTGTGACTAATAATTGAATCCTTGTTTTTTCACATATTTTGGAGCTATATATGTGAACTAATGTGTGAACGTACGTTGTGAATGTCCCGCAAGATTGAAGGTAGTCGTCAGTTTGAGGTAAGTGCATTTTCTTTTTATTAAGTTGCAGATAGAGCTTATTCCTCTTTTCCCATTAGGGTTGAGCAACGCTTTGCGTTGATTTGTTATTTTGCCTTTCTTATTTTTGTGCAGGCTTTTGGGTGAAGCACACCGCCGTGGTTGCGAGTTGGGCTGCTTTGCTCAATTTCAAAACTATCGGTATTTTGGTGTTTAATGACGCTTTACTCTTGAAAGCTGCATGAAGACTAGGTAAAGGATAGTTTAGTGAATTGATAGGAAGTGTAGATGGGGAAGGAGTGAATGGGTTTTTGTCTGTAGCTTCGATAGGTTTATAAATGCACTTTTCCTTAAAATTAGAGTAACTAATACATTTAATTATGGCATCCGTTGAGGAGTTTGTTAAAGTGCCGTCAGAAGATGGGTTAAATTTGTTGATGAAACAACAGTTGTGGGAACTGGTTGAGCACTTTAAGATTGGTGATGTGGATAAACGAATAAAGAAAAACGAACTTCGTTCTATTGTGAGAAACTGGCTAAGTGAAAACAATTTGTTGACCATTTCCGCACCGAGCGAGCATGAGGGTGTAAAAAGTTCGCTTGATATTTTTTCCGGATTGTCGTTTGAGCAAAGAAAAGAGATTTTGCAAATGCAACAAATTCACGATAAAGAGTTGGTAAAGGAAACCAAACAGTATGAGTTTGAGATTGAAAAATTAAAAGTTGATAATTCGCTCAAGCTACGTGAGATTGACTTTGCATGTGAGAAACTAGAGGCTGAGAAATCCGAACGAGAGTTTGAGTTGCAGACGGAGCGTCTGAAATTGGCAAAGGAGGGTAGATTATCCCATGAGAGTGGTGATAAATTACATAGTGGTTTTGATTTAGCTGGTAATTTGAGATTGCTCCCTAAATTCAACGAACATGACCCTGATGTTTTTTTTTCTTTATTCGAGACTATAGCTGAGGAAGGTAAATGGCCAAATGCTGTTAGAGTTGTAATGCTTCAAACTGTAATTACAGGCAAAGCACAGGAGGCCTATGCAGCGCTTACCATGGAGGATAGGAGAGATTATAACAAGGTAAAATTGTCTATCCTAAAAGCTTATGAGCTGGTTCCTGAAGCATACCGCCAGCGTTTCAGGAACTGGAGGAGAAGTGATCGCCAAACACACTCTGAGGTGGTAAGAGAACTTGTTTCACACTTTGACCGTTGGTGTAATTCTTCTGGTGTTGAGGATTTTGAGAGCTTACGTGACCTTATTATTCTGGAACAGTTTAAGAACATTGTTCCTGAATATATTGCTACATACATAAATGAAAAGAGACCAGATGATGCTTTTCAAGCTGCAGTTTTAGCAGATGATTACATATTGACGCATAAAACTTCGTATAGAGAAGAGAGATCAGGGCGTCACCACGGTAATTTCAGTGAAAATAGAGTTGTGTCAAAGAGATTCGAACCAATGCATATGTCAAAAGTTGATAGAACTCGGCATGAGAGAGCTGACCGAGATTTAGTGTGCAATTACTGCTTTAATATTGGGCATTGGAAAAATAAGTGTCCGGTTTTGGCCGCAAAGCTGAAGTCCAGCCAAAAGAACAAGTTGCATGTTAATGTTAATCCTGTGTTAATGACTGAGACTACTCCAATTTCAAATGAGGTTGAGAGGGGCAGATCTTTGGAAGAAGGAAAATCAGTGTCTGATTCAAAAACCGAAAACACAAAATTTGCTCCGTTTATTTCACAAGGTTTTGTTTCTCTGACTAATTCTGAGGTTAAAGTTCCAGTTTCAATTTTGCGAGATACAGGTTCCTCTGAATCCTTTATTCTTGAATCTGCCTTACGTTTTTCAGAGACATCCAGTGAAGGGAGGAATGTTCTGATCAGGGGGATTGGGTTGCAGACTCTTTCTGTTCCTTTGCACAGGGTAAATCTGACGTCGGAGTTGGTTTGTGGAGAAGTGACCCTGGGAGTGCGTCCATCATTACCAGTGGAGGGTGTCATGGTAATTCTTGGAAATAATTTAGCTGGAGGTAGGGTATGGCATGATGTAATACCACCACCTCTTGTAGTGCCTACTCCACTGGTTAAAAAGTCTGATGCGCTTAAACAAAAATTCCCTGAGGTGTTTACAGCGTCTGTAGTAACTCGTTCAAAAAGTCGTGAGATGTCTTGGGAGGAAAGGGAAGTGAAAAAATGTGTTGTGCCTGGTTTATCAGCTCTTTCTCCAATTTCTCATAGGGAGTTGGTGATAGCACAACAGAATGATCCTGGGTTACAGCAGTTATTTGATGTTGTGATCTCATCCCAGGAGGTAGGAGATGCTGTTGGTGGGTATTTCATTCAAGATGAGGTTCTCTTGAGGAAATATGTGCCTTATAAGAGAAGTTTAATGGAGGAAGCTGTGATTCAAGTTGTGGTGCCAAAACCATTTCGAGAGGTGGTAATGCGAAGTGCACATGGTGAGGTTGTAGGTCATTTAGGAGTGAATAAAACTTATGACCGAGTTTTGCGACAGTTTTATTGGCCTTGCTTAAAGAAAGATATTTCAGCTTTCATTAAAACGTGCCATACATGTCAGCTAACCGGCAAGCCAAACCAATCTTTGAAACCAGTGCCTTTGTGTCCTATAACTGTTACAAACAAACCTTTTGAACATCTGATAATTGACTGTGTTGGACCGTTACCGACGTCTAAATCAGGTAACACGTATTTACTTACGGTGATGTGTCAGGCAACTCGGTACCCAGCAGCCTATCCAATTCGAAAGATTACAACTAAAGTAGTTGTAAAAGCGTTAACCCAATTTATTTCTATTTTTGGGATACCTAAAACCATTCAGAGTGATAAAGGTACCAACTTCACATCACGTATGTTTGCTGAGATTTTGAGAGTGCTTAAGGTAAAACACAATCAATCAAGTGCTTATCATGCGCAAAGTCAGGGGGCGCTCGAACGGTTTCACCAAACATTAAAGGCGCTGTTACGTGCTTACTGTGTGGAGTTGAATCGCGACTGGGAGGAAGGGTTACCGTGGTTGTTGCTTGCAGCTAGAGAAGTACAGCAGGAGAGTTTGGGTTTTAGCCCAAACGATCTGGTTTTCGGTCATAGTGTACGTGGTCCTCTTTCTGTTTTGCGGGAGGAATTAGGGGAAAAGGATCCTCCGGAAAAACTGTCAGAATATGTGAACGGTTTCCGTAGGCGCTTGTTTTTGGCGGGAATAGGTGCTCAGAAAAATCTCATTGGTGCTCAGAGTAAAATGAAGAAGCACTTTGATAAACATGCAGAATGTCGAGAGTTTACACCAGGTGATCAGGTGTTGGTTATGTTTCCTTCGCCTGGATCTCCTTTTGGTGCACGATTTACTGGTCCATACACTGTTCTTCGTAAGATGACTGATCAAAACTATCAAATTGAGACTCCAGATCGCTGATGAGATTGAATAGTATGTTGTAGTGTTTGAGTTGTTTGTTTTTTTTCTTTTTGCTGTGCTGTCTTTGCTGCCTTAAATTTGCTTCCAGGATCCGGATTGCTGGGGGTAACGAGAGCAGAGTGGAAGAATGGAAGTGACTGAGGAAAACACTATCATACTGGATTTGGAGGTTATATTTAAAACGGTTGTATTAAAGTATTTGTTGTTTTGTTTAAACTTATTGTTTAAAGTTTTGATCCTTATCTGGTGATGGCGGATTTTTTTAAACGGGGGTGTGTGACGGTTCCGTCAGTTTGTTTAATCCTGAGTTACAGGTGATTGCCTGAGGGAAGGCGTGGTTTCGCACCTGAACCTAATCATGTCCCTTTAAGAGGGACTGGATCAAACCGAGCAGGGGGGAAGAGCACGTTTGGGCCTGGCATTGAATGCAGGAGTGATTTGTCCGTCGTTTGTTCATCATGAGAGTGCCTGAGATCTGACGTTATGTTGGAGTTTGGAGGGAGACCACAGCCGCATCGGAGTTCACGTTGATTCATCTTCCCCGTGTCGATCCGCATCACCTGTTTGTTATTTGGTGTGATTGATTACATGCATTTCATACTTGCACTTGCACGCTTACATACTGACTAACATGTACACTGAATATTCAACATTTTATGTTTAATATTACTTTAGTGTATTAAACATTATTCTTTATACAGCGGTTGTGTGGCGTCTCCCTTTGTTTGTTGCGGTTTACGAATGGAAATCGTAACAGTTATGCTGGTTGAAAGTCTCTTTTACTTGATCTTGATCTATCTTGATAGCGATCACTTACTTAAAGGTGCACTATGTTGTATTTTTGCAGTAAAATATCCAAAAACCACTAGGCCAGTGTTATATATTTTGTTCCGTTGATTTCTTACAATATCCCAAATGTTTTCAACTATTTGTAAATTGTGAGAAAATTGCTATTTTAACCAATGAACCGGGACGTCTGAGGGAGTCTGTTAGCAGTGTGAACAAGTGACACAGTAGCCGCTGAGCGAACGCACAGAGTAACGTCATAACATCATTATAAACACACTTAAATGTATCTAATATGATAAACAGAGCTGCGTTACCTCATACTCATGACCGGAAAAGCGCAAATGGCGCCGGCGACTGTGTTCCGTCATAGTAAAAGTCCCGCTGCTCTCGAGCCGAGTGTTTGCGTAACATTCGCTTCCGCTGGCTTGCTCAGCTCCTCAACACTCGGTCCTGCTCTGCTTCACACTATAGTAACTTTAATAACCGCATCCATGAACATTTCTGCCCATGTCCTATCCCGATTCTCTTCCACCAGCTGAGAGGTAAAGACCACGTCCCAAGATTCTGAGCTCAAACTTGGCGTCATCAAACTACACCACTGTTTTGAACAGGCGCCCTCTAGCGGACGGAAAAGGTACATAGTGCAGCTTTAATTGGTCTAAATGTATTTATATGGATTGTCTGTGGAAGGTGAACCATAAAATGTCAGGTCAGCACTCTTTAAGTTGTTTATGTTCATTATTATTGTTATGTTATGAGCATTGGATGCATTTTAATGCATGTCTCATCTCTTGATGCTTTGCATCTCTGCATGTATTTTGGAGAGGACGTGGCTTTGGAGACGCTCTGAAGAGAGGGTGGGATCTCTTGCTTTTAAAGTTAGCTTACTATTGCTAGCCGCTCCAAAAATTGCCTACCCTACTTTTAAGCGGACAGTCTACTAATACTCTAATGAGAGTTAATTGACTAGATTATTATAGGTAGAATGTCTAAAGTTGACCATTGAAATAAAATGCACCCAATTTTTACCCAATGAGTTTTAGCACAAAAACAACAAAAAGTCCTATGGCAATAACATTGTATGATCTGTTACAGTACTGACTTGTAAAGAAAAGAGCCAGACAGTTTTGTTTTGTTATAATCTACTTTATAGTACTGGTAGTCAAGCTTATTTAGCGTGAAATAGTGCAGCACATGAGGAAAAGCATCTTTGAGGCAGTGTGATAGCTTGTACATTACCAGTGATTCAATTGCTGAGAGCCGCAAACAATATATATTTTTAAATTATTGCAATCTGTTGAAAGCAACTCATAATCATATACTGTAGACTGTGTTCATGGTGGCAGCTGAATATGAGCACCAACATCTGTCAGTAGTTTACTGGGAAAACACTCACACTGATGAACCAAAAACATAAATGAGAACAATTTAATAACCGAAAAATATGGGCCTCATGAAACACTGCAGCAGGCTGGATGAAGTTAAACACATCTGTAAAAGCTGGCACTGCGAGAGCACTGAGGCGTGTTTGGCAGATGAGACGCACATATGTGCTGAACCGGGCCAGACACATCCATGCGGTCCAGGCTTGGGTTTGGATTGAACAGTGTTCGTAAATGTTTTAGTGGGATAGACATGGAAATGGGAATATCTGCAGTGGCCAAGGAGAGGGTGATGGTTATTATTATTATTTTTATTTTTTGTGTGTGTGTTATAAGCGCCATTAAACACTTATCTCCTTTCCCGAACAGTTCATGTGTGTATGTGTGTGTGTGTGTGTGTGTGTGTGAGAGAGAGAGAGAGCGGTGGAACACGGAGTGGGATGTGCTAAGTTCCTGTCACACATCATTAATCAGTGCGAGTGTGTTTTCCCAATGAACGAGGATGTGACAAGCACTGACCGCAGGACACGCCTCAGATATGACACGTTTTCACACACACATCTTTCAATGCAAGCTGTGCTAGTACTGAATAGCAGGGGTGAGAAATTTCAGACAGTGCTTGCAAAAAAATATTATAATACTGCAGATGATTGAGGGAAAACTTCACATACATTTTTACGTAAAATAGAATCGAAAACCTACCCCTTTCTGGGAGAAATAGAAGTATATTGATGGGATCATTCACCAAAAAATAATTTAAAACAAGTGTAATTTACTCAGCCTCATTGATTGATTTATTTTCTCTTGTGAAACACAAAAGAATATACTTTGAGGTAGGGCTGGGCAATATGGCCCAAAAAAATTATCAGTCGACATCGATAAATATCACGATAAATGTAAAATCTTTATTTCTTTAAAGTTCAAAGGCATATTTTGAGTGAAAGATGTAGAAAACAGACAGTTAACTGTGGTTTTAAACTATCCTTTATTGTCAAAACATGACAAACACTTCCCAAACAGGTGAACAATTTATTAAAACTGAGGTAGATTTATTTGTTAAAGGGGGGGTGAAATGCTGTTTCATGCATACTGAGCTTTTTACACTGTTAAAGACTTGGATTCCCATACTAAACATAGACAAAGTTTCAAAAACTAATGTTGGACGTTTGATGGAGTATTTCTGTGTTAAAAATACTCCTTCCGGTTTCTCACAAGTTTCGGCGAGTTTTTTTCGAGTATGGGTCTACTTGACGTTAATAAGAGCGGAAGGTCCTTGTATGGGCTGTATGGGCTCTTCTCCCGGTAGGGTGCGCGCGCGCATAACTAGAGCGAGAGAGGAAATGCACGCCCATAAACACTCAGGTGCAGATCCAGTCGTCCGTGAACACTTGTGTCGCGCCGCGCTCCACTTTATTCCTATGGGTGACGTCGAGCGACTTCAACGCTTCAGCACAGCATTCCGGGAAGGCAGCGCTGCATTTGAACCGATTTGAACGCAGAAATGACAGGAAGCTTCAAGGCATCGCTTCAGTCGCGTCGCAAAGTGGATTTCCACGGTCACTGCTGTCACAGGACTTCACCAAATCATACCAAAGAAGTGTGTTTTTGACAGAGCGGTCCTGCTTTGGAAGATGCCGGTGAGTAAATCAACTTCAAATGTCTCTGCTATTGGCTACCGTCGCATGAGTAAACATCAGTAAACGATACGATTGCGTGCTTCGTCATTCAAATGCGCTAACGGTTACTCCATTGTTGTTCTGTATAACGTTACACTAGTCTGACTCTGACGTGCAAAACCGTTTTGCTTGCTACCTCTAAGGTCTAGTCACATACAATAGTCCATAAACCGAATCATGTCCTCATAAACTGGGAGTAAAGACACACAGAGGCCCACTAAATACAGTACATACCACAGAGACGGACATCCTGATGTTGCTGTTTCTCCTGTTCAATTTATTTCAGCCTCAGATTTGATTCTAGATCATATAGTTATTAGCTGAGATAGCGATGGGTTTCTCCACGCTTGAGGACGTCACCGCTTTGCGCGCTTGTCATTCTTTAGCTCCGCCCACACGATACGCCTCCAGGCGCTCGGTTTTTTCCGGAAAGACTCGGTACAGCCCATATTTCTTTTATAAATATGATAAAACTAAAGACTTTTCGGAGATATGAAGGATGCAATACTACTCTATAGGTACTCAAGATTGACATGAGATTGACTGAAACTGAGTGTTTCACCCCCCCCCCCTTTAAAATCTTAACTGTGGTCAGCATTTTTTAATAGGGGAGGCAGTGGCTCAGTGGTTCATGTAGATTGTCTACAAACCAAATGGTTGGTGGTTCAATCCCCGGTTCCACTTGACCAAGTGTCGAAGTGTCCTTGAGCAAGACACCTAACCCCAGCTGCTCCCGATGAGCTGGATGGCGCCTTACATGGCTGACATCGCCGTCGGTGTATGAATGGGTGAATGTGAGGCAAAAATGTAAAGCGCTTTGGATGGCCATAGGGTCTGTTAAAAGCGCTATATAAATGCAGTCCAGTCCATTTAATGTACACTATATATCAATAATATCATTATATATACTTAATTGTGTAAGTAGTAAAACACTAAAAACGCAAACAGGCAAAAGAAAAATGCGTTTTAAGTTAAGAAACATTTTGATTCCTTCCTCTATTGCCTCACAGTGGATTGGTCCACTGTGTATCTCACATACACACGCATGCATCTCACTGACACACACACCTCACCGACAGTGGGCTGGTCGGGAGAGAGCAAAGTTCAGTAGTTGTGGAATTCCAGTAAGGGAATGCACATTTTATTTATTTTAAACATCAGATGAAATGAATACTCTTCAGGCGATGCTGAGTCATTAATACATCACCAAAGACAAACAATTATGATAGCGATGTACAAGTCCGATGTTTTAGTGATTATATAGTTTGGTAACGTTAGCTTGTTGTAAGTCAGCCACCACAACTAACAAGGTGATAAGCCTGTGTGTGAATGTAGTTAATGTAGATTTACCGCTGTGTTAGGCTCAATGATATATGGAAGAGCATCGAAGAAGCAGGATAATTTAATAATTAAATTCCGTGTGGTGAACTTATGATAAGCAGTCCACGTACATCGCTCTGTTTTATGTTGGATGGAATCAGCAAAATATCTCCAAACCACTGAAGTTGAGCGAACTAACTTGTCGGCAATATCTGTGTCCTCCGAGATGGTCGTGAGCGCTAATTTTTCCACACTATTGCTCGTTTTTCTCACTCCGATCCTCCAAGCCTGTCATTCACTGTGACTGTAAACAACAGCGCGTGAAGTACCCAGAAGCCCGGTCTGCATTGGGAAAATTATATCATGATATAATTATCATTATCGTTTTATCGCCCAGGCCTACTTTGAAGAAACTGTTTTTGTCCATATACTGAAAGTCAATGGGGTCCAAGACATCTCTGGACTGTTATAGTATAGCAAATGATGGTTAGTTACTAGTATTTAGTTTCATGTAGTCATACCTTCAGGCTGACGCCAGCTTTCATTGGCCAAGGACCGCCTGAAGGCCGTCTGACTGAAATGTAAAGTAACCAATCACAGTTTGTTTTGCTCTGACATCTGAGGCTAAGACTACTAGTAATTAGTTTAACCCTCTGGGGTTCTTCATTTATGGGTCACACTCAGGACCTTCGGGTCTAAAAGGACCCGGAGGTCGGGAATAAAAGAAAAAAAAAATTGAGTAAAATCAATGAAATATATTTTTGTTCAATAATATTTTTTCTTTTCTTTTTTGGTGTTTTGAGATAATTTTATGATTTATAAATAATATTTATGCAATAATTATGACCCATTTTTTCCCATTGAATATAATAGAATTTTATTTAATTTTTTTTTTCCTTTTTTTATTAAAGCTGTATTTCATTTTAGAGTCAAGCCTAGGCCTCATGAAAGCATTTTTTTTATTTGATTGGTGCCATCTGGTGGACACAGTGAGCATTTTTATCACGCAATAGCACATTTTTACCACTAGAGTGCATTACAGAACCTGTGTGTGTGTGTGTGTGTGTGTGTGTGAGTTTTTGTTTGTCTGTTTTGCACTCTTGATGTTTTAGAGATTCACCCCTTCACTGTTGAGTCCTTTTTTTCTGCATCCTGGCTGATTTGTAGATTATATGCACAAAAAACTCTGTATTTTCATATTTTTGCCAATTTCCCATTCATTTCCTATGGGGGTCTTTTTTGACCCGAAGGCCCCGAGTGTGACTATTTTTTTTACGACCACTTAGACTTTTCCAATCCTGTCCCCAATTTTTTTTTCTGTCCATATACCAAGTACCAATACCCTCACCAAGTTTCGTACCATTCAGATGAAGCTACGATTTTTAACATTTCTTTCAAAAAAAAATTCGGGTCAGAAATGACCGAAGAACCCCAGAGGGTTAATACTGAGTAACACAATATTGTAACTACTTTTCGAACACACAGCAAGACCAAAGTCATGATCTAAAAGAAAGATGTTTCCACAAACCGCTTTCTCTGTGCACACACACACGCTGTCTGACAACTTCTCAATCGATTATGTTTTTTGCTCTTTCTCCCCGTGATTGGACATGACAGATGCCCTTTGCTTCCCACACAGGAGAAACAGATGCCAGAGAGAATCAAAGCGCCCTCCGCTCTGACATCCTGCTCTGCCTCGGCCTCACACTTAGTGTACATATGGTATGTCAGCTTCTACACTGTAAAAAGAAGTTGAAAATAAAACAAAGATTTTTGAAGTATGTTTTACAGGAAAATACTTTTGCAGTTTTACTCCTTCGGAACGTAACATTCATTTCAATGTGTTTTTGCCGGTTCTTTGTAAATGTCTGTAACATTTACTAGCAATGTTTGAGAGAAAACTTGGTGCTGAATAATGGATTGCCTGGATCCGCAAGGCCAGATTGTTCAAAGCAAGGCTCGTCTACTACAGCTAATTCTGCGCAAGAATCACTCATTTAGAAGAGAAGGGAATCTGTCTAACCAGAGTTAGTGTTTTAAGTGACCAAAAGTGGCGGGCGAATCTGGAATTAATGTTGTCATAATGTTGTCATAATGTTGTCAAGTAGTTCATACAGTTTTTGTTTGGATACATTAATATTCAAAAATACATTAAACGTTAAACTCACGCATATAATGAAATAAATTCACCTGATCGATACAATTTTTTATTTCTGAATTATAATTAATATTTTTATTTGTAATTGAGCCAGAGATGCTAAATAAATAGTGGAAAATGTGTGTGGTCCGAATTAATGATTTGAAGTTTGGATCATTTTACTGACTTTGAATCTCATTCATCAAACATTTTAAAATTTTAGTTTCAAGTCATTTTGTTCATTTCAGCAGAATATAACAAATATTTATTCTTCCGGTAAAGATAGCATAGGGTCTATGCAGCGGTTATGGGATGAATGAACAAAACAGACCCGAACACGAAGACTTGATAGGTGAACTATTTATTTCTGCTTCCTGTACAGAAACTATAGCATTTTAGATTTAGGGCCAGCTCTAGCTCTTTGGTTGCCCTAGGCGAGATGGAATTTTTTATTGAAAAAATCACTTTTTATTGAAAATAAATGCCTTTCCGATCTGATATGTGATGGGAAAAGGAAATAGAGCGAGTGTGGCAAAAGGCAGATTCGAACCCCTGATAGATTTGCGTCAAAACTTGATGCCATGCGTCTTACCCCTACACTACAGCCACTGAAGAGAATTTGGTGATTTCCGTAATTTTGTCTGGCCCACTCAATCTTTAAGTAAAACACAGCATATTTGTGTTTAATGTAAATAATATGCCATCTATCGTTACTCCAGTAAAAAAAACAAAAAAAAAAACAGAGGCCCCACTTTTTATTTGCTTCCGACGCCCATGTAGAGAGTGTTGTACTTTTCATAACTAGCATGCAGACGTTATCCATTTTATAACGAACTGGACTTTTGATATTTAAATGATATCCATGTAGGTTATTGTAGATTATTGTCAGTGAAGTTATGTTTGCAATACGTAGTAATACGTAGAAAACTAGCAAGTCATAGCTTAGTGACAATATTAATAATATTAATAAAATTAATATTACTTGATAATATTGATAATACTAAGTAAATTTATTTAGTTTGACAACTTATTGGCTGAGATAAGAAGACTAACCTCTATACTGGGCTTTCTTTCGATTTCCTTCCTTTCTCTTTTTCCGTCCCTGTGCATCCGCAGGGTTTAGATGCCTCTTTTTTGATGAACGCGCAAGATGAGCACTTGCCTGACCTAATACCTGAACCAATAATCAATATCAATTCAATCTAATAATCAGGTTGATAAGTAATTAAACGTGTTGTTGAGGGGGCGCCCTATGATGATCATGTTTAATAAACATTATGTTGTATTTCGCTTGTTCCGATTCTATGCTTAATGGGAAGTACTGGGCGGCACTAGAGCGTGATTACCCCTAACACAATTGTTGCCCTAGGCAACCGCCTAGCTCGCCTATAGCAAACGCCGGCCCTGGTGCTATATATGTTTTGCATTCGGTCAACTCAAAAATGACAGAATGCCTCGCTGAGACAACTCGTTGTTCCCGAGTCAAATTAGAGATTTGTTCAAAACATATGCAGCATGTAAAGTCCTTGGACTATCTTTCAAATTCTTGCAACCATGAAGTTCACTTTGGTGTATCAAACCCTCGTCTTCGGAAGCGCTCATTGTGGCACTGTGTTCAATTTTATATTTGATTTCAATAAACATATTTTTTCTCCAGGCAAAGAATCAAACTATTTGAACAAACTTAGGGATGTTTCTAAACCTCCTCTAGCACAGAGGTCTGAAGCTTAGTGAGAAGCTCTTTCTATCTCTTGTTCTCTGTCTGGATGTGTGTTCTGAGGCTTGTGGCAGCACTGGGATCAGGGATTTTGTTACATCACCAAAGGAGCAGTCAATCACTTGAGATATGTGTGATTAAAAGGACAACCGCCCACAACGGTGGTTTACTGTAGCCTGTGTATGTGTGTGTGTGTGTGTGTGTGTGTGTGTGTGTGTGTGTGTGTGTGTGTGTGTGTGTGTGTGTGTGTGTGTGTGTGTGTGTGTGTGTGTGTGTGTGTGTGTGTGTGTGTGTGTGTGTGTGTGTGTGTGTGTGTGTGTGCCGGGTGAGAATGAGGGAGATGTACATGTGTGGGTGGAGATGTGGGAACCAGACAGGACGGATTTGACGGAGGACACAAAGATGAGTATGTAGAATGTTTGTTTGTAGCTGTTAGCTCAAAACTACCAAATAGCAGAGTGAACACAACTCCTTTTGACATTACAAACCTTAAACATGCAAAGCTGGAGAATGCTACAAAAGTACTGACTTTGAGGATGGTGAGCTACGAGAAGGATGCTGAAGCAAAAAAAAATTCTTGCAACTATAAGTGAGTGACAGTTTCTCTTACACATCCCTATCCATCTGATGCTCCAGCAGAGCTTTCTCTAACATGTAAGTGCCCTGAGAAGGAGGACGTGGAAATCCCCAATCCCAAATTATTGTTATTTTCCATTATCCATAAACAGATTAACAGCATGATAGACCACAGCCCCAAGTATTTTGTATTCAACATGTACTGTAGCCTTTCCATACAAATGATATTTAGAGCTGGAGTGTTTACTTACATCTGTAGAGCAAAGACTTCAGGATTTAAAGGCCAAACAAACAATGTGTGTAAATGTACCGTATAAAAGTAATTAAAACAATCAATAATGTTCAAACCCGATTCCAAAAAAGATGGGACACTTAACAAATTGTGAATAAAAAAATCTTATAATTAATTGTGAATTAAAAAATCTAATTAACAAATGTTAAAAGTGAGACATATTGAAATGTCAAGCCAAATATTGGCTCATTTTGGATTTCATGAGAGCTACACATTTTAAAAAAGTTGGGACAGCTAGCAATAAGAGGCCGGAAAAGTTAAATGTACATATAAGGAACAGCTGGAGGACCAATTTGCAACTTATAAGGTCAATTGGCAACATGATTGTGTATAAAAAGAGCCTCTAAGAGTGGCAGTGTCTCTCAGAATTCAAGATGGGCAGAGGATCACCAATTCCCCCAATGCTGCTGCGAAAAATAGTGGAACAATATCAGAAAGGAGCTTGAAGTTATCATCATCTACAGTGTATAATATCATCCAAAGATTCAGAGAATCTGGAACAATCTCTGTGCGTAAGAGTCAAGGCTGGAAAACCATACTGGATGTCCGTGATCTTCAGGCCCTGCATTAGACAGCACTGCATCACATACAGGAATGCTACTGTAATGGAAATCACAACATGGGTTCAGGAATACTTCCAGAAAACATTGTTGGTGAACACAATCCACTGTGCCATTCGCTGTTGCCGGCTAAAACTCTATAGGTCAAAAAAGAAGCCATATCTAAACATGATCCAGAAGCACAGGCGTTATCTCTGGGCCAAGGCTCATTTAAAATGGACTGTGAAAAACTAGTGGAAAACTGTTCTGTGATCAGACGAATCAAAATGTGGAGTTCTTTTTGGAAAACTAAGACGCCACGTCATTCGGACTCAAGAGAACAAGGACAACCCGAGATGTTATCAGCGCTCAGTTCAGAAGCCTGCATCTCTGATGGTATGGGGTTGCATGAGTGTGTGTGGCATGGGCAGCTTACACATCTGGAAAGGCACCATCAGTGCTGAAAGGTATATCCACGTTCTAGAACATATGCTCCTATCCAGGCACTGTCTCTTTCAGGGAAGACCTTGCATTTTCCAACATGACAATGCCAGACCACATATCAGTTACAACATCATGGCTGCGTAGAAGAAGGATTTCATTGTTTTTGAATGATTTCATTCAAAGGAAACATTGCCTTGTCCCATTTTTTTTTAAATGTGTTGATGGCATGAAATTTAAAATCAACTTATTTTTCCCTTAAAATTACACATTTTCTCAGTTTAAACATTTGATATGTCATCTATGTTGTATTCTGAATACAATTTTAAAATTTGAAACTTCCACATCATTGCATTCTATTTTTATTCAAAATTTGTACAGTGTCCCAACTTTTTTGGAATCGGGTTTGTAATTCAAATCTTTGGAATGAAAAAAACAAAACAAAAAACGAATGTGGGAAACACTGAAAGCTTGAGATATATTTTTAGATCAGCAAAGTGCATGACATGTCCTTAACTGAACATGCAACAAATTATGAATGAGAACTGAGGATGTCAAGCTTCTAAAAGTTATGAATTAGGAGTGTCGCAATAAAATGATTTTTTGTTTTGTTTACTAAAGTATGTTTAGTGTGTATAGTATGTTTTTATGCATTTCAGTCTTTCTACTTAAAAAAATCACATTGAATTTAATGTTCTACTCCTTGTTTCTTTGTAACTGTTTGTAGATGAATTGTGTTGATGCAATGTCACCGCAATCGGCCCTGTTCTCAGGGTTATACATCATGATATGGTGTAGCTATTACTACACCACAAAATCATGTTGGAGAAGATGACAGAAGAAGGCAAGACACTCTACTTAAACTTGAAATGTTATTTTAAGTTGTTATTCAGTTGGTTAAAAAGCCATTTAAAGACAGTTTTCAATACAGTCATGGCTAGTGAGAGGATAGTTTTGTCTGATACATTTTCTCAATGCTCTCATTTTTACTAGGTGGAGCAATATTATTTTGGACTATTAATATATTTGTATATTTGAGATTGTTACATTTTCATAATGAGAGCGGAAGGGGATTGTGGTGTAGCTTAGTGGTTCCAGATTTGGGCCAGAAGTGTGCAGGTTTGAGTGGTCCTCGAACTGTTAACAACATACCCTTGAGCTTAGCATCTGACCCCAGGTTCCTCAGAGGGATTGTCATTTTATTGAGTGTACCATAAATCGTTTTGGATTAGAAAGTGTCAGCTAAATGACTAATTAGCAAAGCAGCAGCAGAAAAGAAGCACTGAAAACAGAAGGGAAAAGGTCACACTTCTCTTAAGTCGTTTCATCTTTTTGCACGTTGCTCAGTGAGACCTGGGAATGATTAGCAACACTGAATAATGTATAACAGAGGATGACGTGTTAAACAGAATTCACACTAAAACCTTTGCACAGTTTTTAGAGAACTCTTGGTATGGTGCATTTTATTTTCCAAGAAGCCAGAGTGAATAAGGCGAGTCTTTTATTATATTTGTGTATTCATGCACACACATTCACAAGCAATTGCACACATTTGGTTAATGTACAAATTAATTAGCAGCCTTGGCAGATACTCAATGAGAGCATGTCAAGCACACACACACACACACACACACACACACACACACACACACACACACACACAGGCAAATGGAACAGTGATAAGTTGCAGAAGTATATTGGTGGGAGTTCTTGAGCATAAATTGTTGTTTTCCAAAGTGCTTCAGCATTTCATTGCATGAGTGAATAAAACATGTTCTTCTATTTTATTTCTCTCTCTCTCTTTCTGTTCTCTCTATTGTCTTTAAGTATTTAATATGTCATTTATTATGTCACTCATTTAGCTTGCAGAGAAACATCTCAAGCGAGCGCTGTCAGAAGGTTACAAGTTATGCATGTGTGCTTATTTCATTTCTCTGAACTACATCAGTAATTAAAACCCATTACCGACTAGTTCTTTCTTGTTCTTAATGCCTGTACAGCCCTCCTCAAACTAAACTAACTACTTTCTACACGCCATTGTTAAGCCTGTCAATCAAGCCAGGACACACACTTCTTCAGCCAAATCATTCTGTTTATAGCAAAAGTTGTAAATCACTCAATATGGGAACACAATAGGGATGAATTCACTGTTAACAAGCCAAATGCGAAAATATTTTGATTAAAAAAAATTGTTTATCCTGAATGTTGAATTTGACGAATTAATAGAATAATACATGCAGGACTGATTTGTCATTACTGCTTCATTCTAAAGCAAGGATTATTATTTCTATTATTGATCATAATTGATGTTTTTATAGTGTTGGGTTGAATCCACCTTGTCGAGTCCAAGTGTTTAACAAATGGAGAATGAGTTGGACGTATGACAGAGTATTTCTGTGCCAAATACACTCCTTCAGGATTCGAACAAGTTTTGGATGTTTTTTTTGTGTGTGTGTGTGTGTGTGTTTTTTGGTATGGGCCTGTATGATGTCATTCAGGGCGGATTGCTTGTATGGACACTTTTGTCGGATGCACCTGTTCAGCTTCCCAAATAACCCAGCGTTGAGGAAACAGGGGATGCAGTTTGTTTTTCTTAGCTCCTCCCATTGCACGCCTCCACAAGTTCGGCTGTTTTCGGAAAGAATCGGCACCGCATATCTGTCTTTTATAAATATGATAAAACTAAAGACTCTTCTGAGATATGAAGGATGCAATACTACTCTATAGGTACTCAAAATTAACATGAGAATAGCAGAAACTTTATGTAGCCTTTAATGACTCATCTTAATTTCATGCTGTCACTTATTTGTTTTATCTCTCCTATTACACATGATGTCGAGTCGACTATAATTGGGGAAACAATAAAAGTCCAAAATGCCAGTCATGTCAAGTCCACCCAATGCGTCCAAGTTCGTTCATAATTGAGTCCAAGTGCCCCAACTCCAAATTTTTGTGTCAAAAAAAAAAAAATGTGTTAAAAAAATTCTTAACACACACCAAAGACCGTAAAAAAAATGGACGACTCGACATCGTCCGTTTCCTCTTGCCCGAGTTGAAGCTTTCAGGCGGCCTGCACGGCGCTGACATCTTGGGATTTCGGGACCGGAGTTGCGCAGCGAAGAGCAGGAAGTAGAGCAGGAAGAACAGCTGCGATATTAAAAGCCCACCCACACTCTCACAGATGCAGAACAATTAATTATGTTGGTGTGAATTAAACAGTTATGGAAATGTAGAAATTAAAGCTAAAGCTACAATCTGCTCCCAAAAATCCCCAAAAAAGTCTGTTATTGCCTCAGTGACAACTTCACTCAGAGAAGCCGTCAATCTCAGCTGTCAATCATGATGTCACACCCCCCGTTTTTATAGCATCAAAATAACTAAAAGTAAACTTATTTTAAAAACGAATACTTGAAATATATATATATATATATATATATATATGTCACTGTAAAAAAATATATTAAAAATAAGTTTACCTGGTTGCCTTAATATTTTGAGTTCATTGTAATTAAAAATTAGTTAATACAATGAACATTTTTTTTGAGAATCGACAACCTTTATTCAAATATTATTAAACGATTTTGTACGTTTTTTGTGATTTTCATCAAATTTTTTATGTTGTTCAGATACAATAATGTTTTGAGATTCTATTTAAACCAATTTCCTTCATTATATCAACTCAAAATTTTAATTTCAATAAACTCACAATTTATTGGCAACCAGATGACTTAATTTTTATGTGATAAACCAACAAAAAAAATTACAGTGTAGGCCCAGTAATCGCCTACCTAGCAACAATTTATAACACCCTAGCAACCACACTGCAACATTTGAAATCCACTCAACAATGTACTCCAGTCTTCAAAATGTGATATGATCCTTCAGAAATCCTTTTTATATGCTGATGTGATGCTCAAGTGTTATTATCGATGTTAAAAATCATATTTTTGTATGTGTTTTGTGTGTATATGTTTTTCAGTGGGGATTTGGTTGAATAGAAAATCATAGAAAAATCAAAATAATTATAAACAACAGCATATATTTTAGATACAAATATTTTGTAAGACATTATAAGAAAAAAAGTTCTGATAATAAATAAATAAATAAAAAATTACAATGTGTATTTTTAAGACAGTCCCTCGATGCTATTTTTCCATCAAATTGTATTCATACATCTCTTCAGTGGATTGTAATTACCTCACACAAACTCCAGCAAAATCACAACTCCATTTATCCCAAACTGCGTCTCTCCATTAAACAGTTTTACACCCTATTTCGACGTTCCTCACCTCATCATTTAGGACATTTGTAAACACAATTCACTTTAAATGACAAACCTTTCCCTTGACGACAAATACATCAAGTGTACATGATGGTAATTCTGCAATGAGAGATTGTTGTCGTATTTTTAAAGTGATGTAGGAGGAAAAGACACGCCAGCGCTCTAATGCAGAGCAGCGCGGAGAGAAAGCGAGAGATGAATTATAATTAGCAGGTGTAATTAGAGGCTAGCAGACACTAATGAAGGAGGATTAATTGCTGTTATCATCAAGGACTCTCTATTAATGCCCTTATTTAATATGAGTTGTCCACATGTTCGTCACGGCAATGAACTGCAGGGCTGAAATAGCTCTCAAGTCTGCGTGCTGTTTGGCTCACGTCTCGACTCAACTGATGGGACGTGAGATATTGAGCTTGTTCTGTTGTGCTGATCTGCGCATCAGGTGAAACGTCAACTTACTGCTGCTAATTTAACTCACCCTGTAAATGCCAGATTGTAATTTGAGGCTGCTCATTTAGTTTCTTTTTTCATTATTTATCAAACATTTCATTATTTCGTTGGATATCTGGGGTTGGGGGAATGTTTATCTGCTGGGTTTGAGCTTTCGTCTTTTATTTTATTGTTTTGTATTTGCTGTGGGATGTGGGGAATCATCTTGATTGTATTAATTAAAAACTATAATATTCTTCTAAAAAAATAACTAAAAACGATAATATTCTAATCCATCCTTCTAATCCTTGTTGCTTCTGACTGTTTTCAGTTGTTTTTGTGTGATGTTTTTATCAGTTTCTCTTAATTTCTCATTCATCGTAGCCTTCATTTGTATTCATAAGAAATTCTGCATACAGTTAAGCTGATAATCATTTATTTCATAAATGTATTATATATTAGTATACTATTTGGTGTAAATACAAAATTAAAACACTTAAGACTAAAGTCGAGTGAATTTAGGCTACATTGTAATCTACAGTATGAAAAGTGCACTTTTGCTGAAAATGTATACTAAAGTGTATTAAATTATTAGTTTATTTAATATATATATATTATATATATAATATATATATATATATATATATATATATATATATATATATATATATATATATATATATATATATATATAATATATATATTATTATTTTTTATTATTATTATTATTATTATTTTTTTACATTGATGAAGGCATGTGTGCTAAAATGTTTTTGCTTGGCTAGATTTTTTTTATTTACCTTGTTGACTTAGTTTACTAGTTGCTACATGTGCACAGTGAGTTAAATTAATTAATTGTTGTAAATCTTTTTGTTTAATTTATTAATAAG
Source organism: Pseudorasbora parva (assembly GCF_024679245.1). Lineage (NCBI taxonomy): Eukaryota > Metazoa > Chordata > Actinopteri > Cypriniformes > Gobionidae > Pseudorasbora > Pseudorasbora parva. Next base: position 33,171,571 of record NC_090177.1, read on the forward strand.
TGGCATGTTATTCATAGGCACCACACTCTAATGGCATTTTTTAATGTAGCATAAGTAGAGCAAATGGACAAAGTTGATTGAAAAGAAAGGCCATAATTTGACAGTTCTTTTTTGTTCTCTCTTTCTGTCTCTGACAATACAAAGACGCGGTCTGTTGAGCTCCTCACAGTGGGAACTGTGGGCTTTTTTCTGGAAATTCATGGCAGAATAGTTGTGGAATTAGTTGTGAATAGCAAAATTCCATTTGGCTTTGCGGTCATAGACAGATGTCTGAAGTGTGTCTGGCCTGTCGTCATTTCTGTGTGTGTGTCTGTGTGTGTCTGCGTGTGTGTCTGCGTGTGCGTGCGTGCGTTCAAGTACTTGTGTTGAATCAATACCTCTCTGCCCCAGACGGCCATAGTCCATCAGGGTCTTTACACACAAAACCTCTTCTGTTATCTAGGCTTTATCTTGTGTGGTTGTCTTTTACTCAGACCACTTTACAACACACATTTATCTCCTGTTCAAGAAAGGCAGTATTTAGCGAGTAGTAAATGGGTAGTCAAAGACATGACATGCTTTTGGGAATTTAACACGTCTTGCAGTGTGGGAAGATATACTTCATCTAAAAGTATTTTAAGCTTTATTTGAGCTAATTTGCTCTTTTTTTTTTAGCTCATATTATCTTAGATACCACATGGAATATTTGTACTTTTCAAAAAATTATATTATATTTAAACCACAAATCAATTTACCATGAACTATGCAAAGAAAACAAGTGCTTAAAATTGTGAAAAATAAATAGCAACCATATAGTCGACTGAAGAAATAAAAAAGAGCATGAAAATTATAAATAAGCAGTTAAGTTCAAATAAATATAAGTCATTTTTATATACTTAGAAAGAAAAGAAAAGAAAAAAGATATAATGTATTAATAATAATACAATTGTACATATATATATATATATATATATATATATATATATATATATATATATATATATATATATACAATTTTATTATTATTAATAAATTATATCTTTTTTTCTTTTTTTTCTTTATGCACAGATTTGCTTTGCTGTATATATATATATATATATATATATATATATATATATATATATATATATATATATATATATATATATATATATATATATATATATATATATATATATATATATATATATATATATATATATATATATATATATATACAGCAAAGCAAATCTGTGCATAAATGCTACTTGCATGCTTAAAATGCATGAGCTGGCACGGTGAATTTCAACACCAATCGCATCCATTTGCATGCAGTTTGCACGCACAAATCATTGGTATGTAAATATAAGCACAGTTTTTCCACAAATGAAACTGCAGCTCTTGCAGTAATTCATCTCTATTTAAATGTGGCGGGCTTTCATTAAGAACTCGTGTAAATATAAATAGCGAGGGCTTTCGTTTGAGGTGCTTGTTAATATAATGTAATGTAAATGAATGTTCTTGTATGCAGAGCAGCGTGGTCGGCGGAGCATAAACGGGACGCAGATGGGACCCTCGTCCTCTGTTTTGTTACGCCGCGATGCTCTGTTAACCCTTACCGAAGATGGGAGATGGGGCAGGCTGAGAGGGACAATAAATTGAAAGCAGCAGAGCTCAAGGTTACAACACATCAATCCTGAGAGAGTGGATATCGGAGATGAGACAAGTGGGAATGGAATTATAGCAAGGGAGAGAGAGAGAGAAAGAGGGTGCGATAAAGCTAGAATGAGAGAGCCTGGATGGGGGGGAGAAGGGAAGTGCAGAGAGAAAAGAGCGCACATGAGCGACTCCAACTGTGAGAGAGCGAGGGAGAGAGCGAGAGGGATATAGCTACAGCGCAGCGACCTACAGAGACAGATGAGTAAGTGCTGTGTGTGGACTGTTACCACTGTATCTTGTTTTCGAGGATCCCGTTAAGATGGTCCCGTAGCCCTCGCGCTCCGTATCTGGATATTTCTACTTCCATGTGGGATGAGCAGCTGTGCCGAGCGAAACCGAGGCATCTGACATCAACACCATGAGGTACTCACGGAACGGAGGGAGCGAGATGTGAGAGAGGTGTTTTGAGAGCAGAAAGAGAGAGGGATGACAGTGATAACAAGCGGGAGATGCTGTGCAAGGTGGTGAGAATGATGAAAGCAGTGAGGAACGAGTGGAGGAGAGGTGTTCTCCTGAAAAGTGAAGTTGTGCCTGTGTTGAGGGAAGGGACCCAACATTAACCCAGATTGGGCTCACTTCAGGCTAGTAAGTTGTCGAAATTCTGTTGCATTTCTGTTTTCTTCTATTTTATCGTCTTGAACCCTTAAAGCTTGAAGCTTAAATGTATGTTTAAATCCAAAGCTATTTTAAATATGTATATATATATATAAAATGGAAATCTAGATGCAATTCAGATTTACATTTCAATCAAATTCTGAATGAGTTCTGTTTTATATATTTAAATGAAAATATATATATTTAAAACCAAATTCAGAAGAGCAAATGGACAAAGTTGAATTAATTCAACTTCAAATTCAGATTTCAAATTCAAAAATCACATTTAAATCCAGATGTCAAATTTACATTTAAAGCAAATAAAGATACAATTCAAATTTAAATTCAAATCAAAATTAGGATACAGTTCGAATCAATATTTATATCCAAATTTAGAAACAATTTGAGTTCACATTTAAATCCAGATGTCAAATTTACATTTAAAGCAAATCCAGATACAATTCAGATTTAAATTCATATTCAAAATTAGGATACAATTCGAATCAATATTTATATCCAAATTTAGAAACAATTTGAGTTCACATTTAAATCCAGATGTCAAATTTACATTTAAAGCAAATCCAGATACAATTCAGATTTAAATTCATATTCAAAATTAGGATACAATTCGAATCAATATTTATATCCAAATTTAGATACAATTTGAGTTCACATTTAAATCCAGATGTCAAATTTACATTAAACACTAATCCAGATACAATTCAGATTGAAATTCAAATAGGATAGAATTCAAATCTATATTAAAATCCAAATTCCAATCTGTTGAAGAATTTTGAATTCACAGTTCACATTTAAATCCATATTCCAGATCAAATTCACATACAAATCTAGATACATTTCAAAAATGATATAAAAGTATATAACTGTTTTTGTTTATTAATTCCTTGAAACGTATCACATTTCATTTGAATGTTAATGTGTATGAAGATATTAAGTAAAATATTTTCAAATTCAGAGCAGTTTATTAAGAGCGGAGAGTTCTGACTCTATATTCTGATTGGATAAGTCATGTTCAAAGTCTCTGTAAAAGCACTATAATAAGCGCATTCCTATAAATGCACTTTCTATATAAATGCGGCAATTTGCTGTGTTGCTTGGCAACCACAAACTACTGTATATTGTTTAGCTGAAGAATAGTTAGTTCAGATTATGTCAATAATCAATGTAGCTCTTTATGGACATTGGTGTGTTGCATGGGAACACAACTTTAATAATGACTTTTCGTCTCATCATTTATTTTGACATTTTGCGTCTGTTTTGCAAATGGCAGAGTTTTGAAATGCTTGAAAAGTCTCCGCTCAAGCAGTAATAGCAATGTTTGGTATATCCTGTTCTTTTGTGTATGGTCTTTGAGTAAAATCCCCGTCTTTACTGTTCCTGTGAGAGCTGGCAGTAAAAGAGACTGTCTTTCTCTCTCTAGTGGCTGCTATGAGCTAGATATCCGTATATTGTGTTTTGGACAAAAGCAGCTATAGTGTGAAATCTCAAGGAACGCAGATTCAGTGTACAGCACGTCGCAAGAAAACCAAGGGAATGAGAGTGTTTGTATATGAAATGTGTTTTGCAATAGCATCAGAACTCTTGAATAGTATTATAAGTCTTGAGGATCTTCTCCAAATACAAATATCAGCTGGACGTTCCTCGTGCTCATTTTATCTGTGCCATAAAGTAAGAGAAACAGACCACGTAGACCAAAAATAGAAAAAGGGTAATGACTAAATGCAAGCCAGACATTAGACTCTATCATGTGCTTTATAATTTCCCTGAATCCTTTAAACATCATGCTATGCTGTCATTCTGAGTATAATTATATTCTGTGGACCTTGACGACCCCGGTCTAACCTGCCAAATGTCAGTGTGACTTTCCATAAATATTACAGTAATGTAACAAAAATCAATTCTCTCTTCCTCTGTCGGCCGTTCTCACGGTGTTAAAGGGTCTTTACGATTGGAGAGAACCAAAGAACAAGTGTAGAAATCGCTACATCAATACACTATTGGTTATGTGAAGAATAACATTATTCAATGTTAAGTTCTTCATGATTGCGTTTGACAGGAAATGTGTTTTGAGTGCTGTATTTGATGGTGAATCCGGTTGGGAATTCATTTGAATAGATGGAGGAGGTGTTTGTGTGGCTGTATTAATGTCTCGGAGGGTTAAAGGGGTTTGCGATTTGTCTCCTCAGAGGCTGGTGTCGGTTTTCTTCCCTCGGTTCTTTTTCTTTCTTTCCTTTCCTTCTTTTTAAATGCTTTCCTTGAGGCACACAGCTGTCTTGGCATGAAAAACGAAGAGCTTGACTGATTACAAACAAGTGTAATTTGTACAGATATGCACTGATTTGTTGTGCATTCAGTTTTGCTCTATTTTGCATTTTTCTAATCGAATACAACTGAATTTAAACGATGCAATCAGCATGGCAATCTTATTGAAAAGTTGTGAATATCAGAGTATTAATAATTAGTGCGTTAATCTTGTGCTTCAGTGGAAGAACATCTGATCACATGATTAATGTCACAAGTTTGCTTATAGGATTAGTATCCTAGGAAAAGAAGCTGAAATATTTCTATTCATTTGACATCATAATGTTTCTTTGTATTTCCAGCTTTGTATTCTGCAGCTCGTTGTTTTGATGCTGAGTTTTGCAGGTTGACATATGGTTATTTTTTTCCCTTTGGCATCATCAAATTAAAGGTGATAATTTGTTGTTCTCATTCAGAGTAAATGTCGACTATCTTTTGAAAGTAAAGTATGTCATTCTATTTGAGGGTAGTTAATGGTATACAATCAATCCTGCCATCTGTGTGTCAAAGTTTAGTGTGATTTCGTCTGAATTAGGCAGTTTGAATAAGTGCAGACTGACATGTGTTCAGGATAAGAACTGGTACATGTACAGACAGTATGGACTGTCATATTATCCAGTATTTTAGTGCAAGAACCTGTGTCTTTTTCACAAACCACCCAAAGTCCAGTTTAACCAGATGTTACATACACTCCTTTGTATGATTCATTTTTAATGCCTTATTTGTCACTAAATTAAGTACAGATGTGCATTATATTAAAACCACAGTTTCTTTCTTTTTTCTTTTTTTCTAGATTTATTTATGTATTGCTGTTGGTAAATCAATATTACATATTTTGATTCATGCTCATTTCCTCCTTTTTTTATATTGAGATTGTCTTTGCCATCATCTAAAGCTCATTCAAAGTGAATCATTAAAAAATATTCAAAAACATTATAAATGTTTTGAGTTATAAAGCCAGAACTGTGTGATATAAAGTCAGAATTGTTTGATATAAAGTCAGAATTGTTTGATATAAAGTCAGAATTGTGTGATATAAAGTAAGATTTGTGTGATATAAAGTAAGATTTGTGTGATATAAAGTCAGAATTGTGAGATATAAAGTCAGAATTGTGAGATATAAAGTCAGAATTGTGAGATATAAAGTCAGAATTGTTTGATATAAAGACAGAATTGTGTGATATAAAGTAAGATTTGTGTGATATAAAGTAAGATTTGTGTGATATAAAGTCAGAATTGTGAGATATAAAGTCAGAATTGTGTGATATAAAGTCAGAATTGTGTGAATTAAAGTAAGATTTGTGTGATATAAAGTCAGAATTGTGAGATATAAAGTCAGAATTGTTTGATATAAAGTCAGAATTGTTTGATATAAAGCCAGAATTGTGTGATATAAAGTAAGATTTATGTGATATAAAGGCAGAATTGTGTGATATAAAGTCAGAATTGTGTGATATAAAGTCAGAATTGTGTGATATAAAGTCAGAATTGAGGGATATAAAGTCAGAATTGTGGGATATAAAGTCAGAATTGTGAGATATAAAGTCAGAATTGTTTGATATAAAGTCAGAATTGTGTGATATAAAGTCAGAATTGTTTGATATGAAGTCAGAATTATGTGATATAAAGTCAGAATTGTTTGATATAAAGTCAGAATTGTTTGATATAAAGTCAGAATTGTGTGATATAAAGTCAGAATTGTGAGATATAAAGTCAGAATTGTGAGATATAAAGTCAGAATTGAGATATAAAGTCAGAATTATGTGAAATAAAGTCAGAATTGTGAGATATTAAGCCAGAATTGTGAGATATAAAGTCAGAATTGTGTGATATAAAGTCAGAATTGTGTGATATAAATTCAGAATTGTGAGATATAAAGTCAGAATTGTGAGATATAAAGTCAGAATTGTGAGATATAAAGTCAGAATTGTGTGATATAAATTCAGAATTGTAAGATATAAAGTCAGAATTGTGAGATATAAAGTCAGAATTGTGTGGTATATAATGTCAGAATTGTGTGATATAAAGTCAGAATTGTGTGATATAAAGTCAGAATTGTGAGATATAAAGTCAGAATTATTTGATATAAAGTCAGAATTGTTTGATATAAAGTCAGAATAATTTGATATAAAGTCAGAATTGTGTGATATAAAGTCAGAATTGTTTGATATAAAGTCAGAATTGTGTGATATAAAGTCAGAATTGTTTGATATAAAGTCAGAATTGTGTGATATAAAGTCAGAATTATTTGATATGAAGTAAGATTTGTGTGATATAAAGTCAGAATTATTTGATATAAAGTCAGAATTTTTTGATATAAAGTCGGAATTGTGTGATATAAAGTCAGAATTGTGTGATATAAAGTCAGAATTGTTTGATATAAAGTCAGAATTGTGTGATATAAAGTCAGAATTGTGAGATATAAAGTCAGAATTGTGTGATATAAAGTCAGAATTGTGTAATATAAAGTCAGAATTGTGTGATATAAAGTCAGAATTTTTTGATATAAAGTCGGAATTGTGTGATATAAAGTCAGAATTGTGTGATATAAAGTCAGAATTGTGTGATATAAAGTCAGAATTATTTGATATAAAGTCAGAATTTTTTGATATAAAGTCGGAATTGTGTGATATAAAGTCAGAATTGTGTGATATAAAGTCAGAATTGTTTGATATAAAGTCAGAATTGTGTGATATAAAGTCAGAATTGTGAGATATAAAGTCAGAATTGTTTGACATAAAGTCAGAATTGTGAGATATAAAGTCAGAATTGTGTGATATAAAGTCAGAATTGTGTAATATAAAGTCAGAATTATTTGATATAAAGTCAGAATTTTTTGATATAAAGTCGGAATTGTGTGATATAAAGTCAGAATTGTGTGATATAAAGTCAGAATTGTGTGATATAAAGTCAGAATTGTTTGATATAAAGTCAGAATTGTGTGATATAAAGTCAGAATTGTGAGATATAAAGTCAGAATTGTTTGATATAAAGTCAGAATTGTGTAATATAAAGTCATAATTGTGAGATATAAAGTCATAATTGTGTAATATAAAGTCAGAATTGTGTGATATAAAGTCAGAATTGTGAGATATAAAGTCAGAATTGTGTGATATAAAGTCAGAATTGTGTAATATAAAGTCAGAATTATTTGATATAAAGTCAGAATTTTTTGATATAAAGTCGGAATTGTGTGATATAAAGTCAGAATTGTGTGATATAAAGTCAGAATTGTGTGATATTAAGTCAGAATTATTTGATATAAAGTCAGAATTTTTTGATATAAAGTCGGAATTGTGTGATATAAAGTCAGAATTATGTGATATAAAGTCAGAATTGTTTGATATAAAGTCAGAATTGTGTGATATAAAGTCAGAATTGTGAGATATAAAGTCAGAATTGTTTGATATAAAGTCAGAATTGTGTAATATAAAGTCAGAATTGTGTGATATAAAGTCAGAATTGAGGGATATAAAGTCAGAATTGTGTGATATAAAGTCAGAATTGTTTGATATAAAGTCAGAATTGTGTAATATAAAGTCAGAATTGTGTGATATAAAGTCAGAATTGAGGGATATAAAGTCAGAATTGTGGGATATAAAGTCAGAATTGTGAGATATAAAGTCAGAATTGTTTGATATAAAGTCAGAATTGTTTGATATAAAGTCAGAATTGTTTGAAATAAAGTCAGAATTGTGTGATATAAAGTCAGAATTATTTGATATAAAGTCAGAATTGTGTGAAATAAAGTCATAATTGTGTGAAATAAAGTCAGAATTGTGAGATATTAAGTCAGAATTGTGAGATATAAAGTCAGAATTGTGTGATATAAATTCAGAATTGTGTGATAAAAAGTCAGAATTGTGAGATATAAAGTCAGAATTGTGAGATATAAAGTCAGATTTGTGTGATATAAATTCAGAATTGTGAGATATAAAGTCAGAATTGTGGGATATAAAGTCAGAATTGTGTGATATAAAGTCAGAATTGTGAGATATAAAGTCAGAATTGTGTGATATAAAGTCAGAATTGTGAGATATAAAGTCAGAATTGTGTGATATAAAGTCAGAATTGTGAGATATAAAGTCAGAATTGTTTGATATAAAGTCAGAATTGTGAGATATAAAGTCAGAATTGTTTGATATAAAGTCAGAATTGTGAGATATAAAGTCAGAATTGTGAGATATAAAGTCAGATTTGTGAGAAATAAAGTCAGAATTGTGAGATATGAAGTCAGAATTGTGTTAAAGTCAGAATTGTGTGATATAAAGTCAGAATTGTTTGATATAAAGTCAGAATTGTGAGATATAAAGTCAGAATTGTGTGATATAAAGTCAGAATTGTGAGATATAAAGTCAAAATTGTGAGATATAAAGTCAGAATTGTTTGATATAAAGTCAGAATTGTTTGATATAAAGTCAGAATTGTGAGATATAGTCAGAATTGTGTGATATAAAGTCAGAATTGTGTGATATAAAGTCAGAATTGTGAGATATAAAGTCAGAATTGTTTGATATAAAGTCAGAATTGTGAGATATAAAGTCAGAATTGTGTGATATAAAGTCAGAATTGTGAGATATAAAGTCAGAATTGTGTGATATAAAGTCAGAATTGTAAGATATAAAGTCATAATTGTGTGATATAAAGTCAGAATTGTGTGATATAAAGTCAGAATTGTAAGATATAAAGTCATAATTGTGGTATATAATGTCAGAATTGTGTGATATAAAATCAGAATTGTGTGATATAAAGTCAGAATTGTTTGATATAAAGCCAGAATTGTGTGATATAAAGTAAGATTTGTGTGATATAAAGTCAGAATTGTGAGATATAAAGTCAGAATTGTGAGATATAAAGTCAGAATTGTGTGATATAAAGTCAGAATTTTTTGATATAAAGCCAGAATTGTGTGATATAAAGTAAGATTTGTGTGATATAAAGCCAGAATTGTGAGATATAAAGTCAGAATTGTGAGATATAAAGTCAGAATTGTGTGATATAAAGTCAGAATTTTTTGATATAAAGCCAGAATTGTGTGATATAAAGTAAGATTTGTGTGATATAAAGTCAGAATTATTTGATATAAAGTCAGAATTTTTTGATATAAAGTCGGAATTGTGTGATCAACTTAAGGTTGCCAGAATAATAATCTTACACGGTGTGTTAATAGGCCAGAGGAGAACTGGCACCCCGACTGAGTCTGGTTTCTCCCAAGGTTTATTTTTCTCCATCATGCCCCGATGGAGTTTTGGTTCCTTGCCACTGTCGCCTTTGGCTTGGCTTGCTCAGTTGGGGACACTAAAAATATGATTAAAGTTATTCAACTTATTATACAAATAAAATATATGAATTAGGTCTTATTTAATTCTATAAACTATAATACTGATCTGCCAACATTGTCGCTATATGATAAATTAAAATAAGCTGATAACATCACTGTTTTCTCCAGTACGGCTGTACAGCCAAATCTAATTTTGTCGCTATATTACCCTGTTTGACACTGTGAAGCTGCTTTGACACAATCGTGATTGTAAAAGCGCTATATAAATAAAGTTGATTGATTGATTGATATAAAGTCAGAATTGTGTGATATAAAGTCAGAATTGTTTGATATAAAGTCAGAATTGTTTGATACAAAGTCAGAATTGTGTGATATAAAGTCAGAATTGTGAGATATAAAGTCAGAATTGTGAGATATTAAGTCAGAATTGTGAGATATAAAGTCAGAATTGTGAGATATAAAGTCAGAATTGTGAGATATGAAGTCAGAATTGTGAGATATGAAGTCAGAATTGTGTGATATAAAGTCAGAATTGTGAGATATAAAGTCAGAATTGTGAGATATAAAGTCAGAATTGTGAGATATAAAGTCAGAATTGTGAGATATAAAGTCAGAATTGTGTGATATAAAGTCAGAATTGTGAGATATAAAGTCAGAGTTGTGAGATATAAAGTCAGAATTGTGTGATATAAAGTCAGAGTTGTGAGATATAAAGTCAGAATTGTGTGATATAAAGTCAGAATTGTGTGATATAAAGTCAGAATTGTGAGATATAAAGTCAGAGTTGTGAGATATAAAGTCAGAATTGTGTGATATAAAGTCAGAATTGTGAGATATAAAGTCAGAATTGTGAGATATAAAGTCAGAATTGTGAGATATAAAGTCAGAATTGTGTGATATAAAGTCAGAATTGTGTGATATAAAGTCAGAATTGTGTGTTATAAAGTCAGAATTGTGTGATATAAAGTCAGAATTGTGTGATATAAAGTCAGAATTGTGAGATATAAAGTCAGAATTGTGAGATATAAAGTCAGAATTGTGTGATATAAAGTCAGAATTGTGAGATATAAAGTCAGAGTTGTGAGATATAAAGTCAGAATTGTGTGATATAAAGTCAGAGTTGTGAGATATAAAGTCAGAATTGTGTGATATAAAGTCAGAATTGTGTGATATAAAGTCAGAATTGTGAGATATAAAGTCAGAGTTGTGAGATATAAAGTCAGAATTGTGTGATATAAAGTCAGAATTGTGAGATATAAAGTCAGAATTGTGAGATATAAAGTCAGAATTGTGAGATATAAAGTCAGAATTGTGTGATATAAAGTCAGAATTGTGTGATATAAAGTCAGAATTGTGTGATATAAAGTCAGAATTGTGTGATATAAAGTCAGAATTGTGAGATATAAAGTCAGAATTGTGTGATATAAAGTCAGAGTTGTGAGATATAAAGTCAGAATTGTGTGATATAAAGTCAGAATTGTGTGATATAAAGTCAGAATTGTGAGATATAAAGTCAGAGTTGTGAGATATAAAGTCAGAATTGTGTGATATAAAGTCAGAATTGTGAGATATAAAGTCAGAATTGTGAGATATAAAGTCAGAATTGTGAGATATAAAGTCAGAATTGTGTGATATAAAGTCAGAATTGTGTGATATAAAGTCAGAGTTGTGTGATATAAAGTCAGAATTGTGAGATATAAAGTCAGAATTGTGAGATATAAAGTCAGAATTGTGTGATATAAAGTCAGAATTGTGAGATATAAAGTCAGAATTGTGAGATATAAAGTCAGAATTGTGAGATATAAAGTCAGTATTGAGATATAAAGTCAGAATTGTGAGATATAAAGTCAGAATTGTGAGATATAAAGCCAGAATTGTGTGATATAAAGTCAGAATTGTGTGATATAAAGTCAGAATTGTGTGATATAAAGTCAGAATTGTGTGATATAAAGTCAGAATTGTGTGATATAAAGTCAGAATTGTGTGATATAAAGTCAGAATTGTGTGATATAAAGTCAGAATTGTGTGATATAAAGTCAGAATTGTGTGATATAAAGTCAGAATTGTGTGATATAAAGTCAGAATTGTGAGATATAAAGTCAGAATTGTGAGATATAAAGTCAGAATTGTGTGATATAAAGTCAGAATTGTGAGATATAAAGTCAGAATTGTGAGATATAAAGTCAGAATTGTGAGATATAAAGTCAGTATTGAGATATAAAGTCAGAATTGTGAGATATAAAGTCAGAATTGTGAGATATAAAGCCAGAATTGTGTGATATAAAGTCAGAATTGTGTGATATAAAGTCAGAATTGTGTGATATAAAGTCAGAATTGTGTGATATAAAGTCAGAATTGTGTGATATAAAGTCAGAATTGTGTGATATAAAGTCAGAATTGTGAGATATAAAGTCAGAATTGTCAGATATAAAGTCAGAATTGTGTGATATAAAGTCAGAATTGTGTGATATAAAGTCAGAATTGTGTGATATAAAGTCAGAATTGTGTGATATAAAGTCAGAATTGTGAGATATAAAGTCAGAATTGTGAGATATAAAATCAGAATTCTGTCTTTATAACACAATTTTGACTTTATATCAATCATATAAATTTTTTTATGCATTATTTATACCAGTGTTTTTCAGATTTTACAAAATTGTAATATTATTTTTATTGGTGTTGGTAAATAAATATTAGATATTTTGTTTCATGCTCAGTTGCCATCACCTAAAGCTCATTCAAAGTGAATTATAAAAAACTATATCGCAAAACAACAATTGAATCACTGTTAAACTATCGAGCCTTTGCGATGATTCCAGGTGATGCAGACATTTGTCAAGACTTCAGATGATGGCAACTTTGGTTTGACTTACAACATGATAAAATATTATCCTTATATTGTGACATTATGCTTATATTGTAATCATTACGAGCACAAGCTGTAAATGTGTCTGCTGATATAGCTGACCATTTATATCCAAATTTATAATGCCTAAATTCATTTGTATTCTTAAAAAACAATTAATTTTAGTTTTTAGTTTTAATTTATTTGGATTTTTTTTTTTTTTTTTTTTTTTTTTTTTTTAGAATTTTAATTTTAGGCAATTCAATTAATCGATTAAAGCATAAAATGACAATTATCAAAATCACGTTCACAGAGCTTCACCTGGACTGGACCCTGCTGGTGGGATGACCCGCCTAACTCAACCAGAGCTGGCTTTTCCAGAAATGGCTAACTGTCATCGTTCAATCGTTCTATGTGGTCTTTGTTTCTCTTGCTTTATGGCACAGATAAAATTAGCATAAGTTAGCTGATATGACTGATCCTTACATGTGTATTTGGAGTCTAACATAAGATGAATGAGAGAAGGTCCTTAAGACTTCTAATAGTATTCAAGAGATCTGATGCGGTTAGCAAGGCGCATTTCACCTTCAAACGCTCTCAGTTATTATATTTGTACGGTGACAGCACGACTGTCGGCTTCTTTTCTGTTCACCTACACAACCACAGTGTAGCAGAATATGAAACAAACGACATAAGCTGCTTTGAATTTCGCTAAGAGAAGTATTACAATATTAAAGAGCCGCTGCGTGGGATAATTCTGTGAAAGTGATGTTCTCAGCATGGATCTGCTCTTTGACTCGGTGATCTGACATCTTCACGTTCTCCACCTCTTCAGCTCAGTCCTCTGGTTATTGCTCTCTGGCTCCTCCGCTTGTTTATGCTTTCCAGTTCTCCCCCCCTCGCTTCAGATTAGTCCCTGCTGTGTGCGTGGTGTGTGTATTTAGCTCATGGTGGGTAGCAGTGGGTGGGGTTTTATTTTCCAACACAGATTAGCAGCTGAGAAGGGGATTCCATCCTATTAAATTATTCATGCTCAAGAAATGATTACAGTGCATGAAACAGCATTGTGCATCAATAAAAGCTTTTCGCTTGTGTGTGTGTGTGTGTGTGTGTGTGTGTGTGTGTGTGTGTGTGTGTGTGTGTGTGTGTGTGTGTGTGTGTGTGTGTGTGTGTGTGTGTGTGTGTGTGTGTGTGTGTGTGTGTGTGTGTGTGTGTGTGTGTGTGTGTGTGTGTGTGTGTGTGTGTGCGTGTGCCTGTGCGTGTGTGTTCCTAATTCACTGGGTTCAAATTGAATGTGGACCATAATATAACTCGGTGAGAGAGACAGCTTATTCCAAACACTGTTCATCATCTCTCATGATGGACAGACAATGGATATCTTTTAGTTAAGGTGATAGTTCACCCAAAAATGAAACTTATGTCATCATTTACTTACTGTCAAGTTTTTATTGTTGTTTTTTTCCAAACCTGTAGGAGTGTATTTCTTGTGTTGAATGCAGAAACATTTGAAGAGTATTGCTAACCAGTCAGTTGACGGCAGCCAACTTCTATAGTGCAAGTTGACTTCTATTGTATTTTAATTTTTCCTACATTGGAAGTCTGGAAGTCTGGTTACCAACATGCTTTAAAAAATAATTTTCTGTTCAACAGAAGAAAGAAACTCATACAGGTTTGGAACGACATGAGGGTGAGTAAATGATGAAAGATAAAAAAAATTGGGTGAACTATCTTTTTATATGGATGCTTGTTTCCACCTCAGAATATATATTTTTTAAAGCAATTGCAACTTTTTATCTCACAATTCTGACTTTTTTCTCAAAATTGTGAGATATAAACTTCAAATCGCAAGTTGTAAAGGCCAAACTCTGAGGGGGGAAACGACTGAAAAAAATACTTTTTTAATCGCAATTGCAACTTTATATTAGGCAATTCTGACTTTATAACACGTAATTGCAACTTTATCACACAATTCTGAAAAAAGTCAGAAATTTGAGATAAAAAGTTGCAATTGCTTTAAAAAAAATATTCTGAGGTGGAAACAAGCATCCATATAAAAAGATACCCAAAAAATGTATCTTTCATCATTTACTCACCCTCATGTCGTTCCAAACCTGTATGAGTTTCTTTAAAGTCAGAATTGTGTGTTATAAAGTCAGAATTGTGAGATATAAAGTCAGAATTGTGAGATATAAAGTCAGAATTGTGAGATATAAAGTCAGAATTGTGAGATATAAAGTCAGAATTGTGTGATATAAAGTCAGAATTGTGTGATATAAAGTCAGAATTGTGTGATATAAAGTCAGAATTGTGAGATATAAAGTCAGAATTGTGAGATATAAAGTCAGAATTGTGTGATATAAAGTCAGAATTGTGAGATATAAAGTCAGAATTGTTTGATATAAAGTCAGAATTGTGTGATATAAAGTCAGAATTGTGAGATATAAATTCAGAATTGTGAGATATAAAGTCAGAATTGTGTGATATAAAGTCAGAATTGTGAGATATAAAGTCAGAATTGTGTGATATAAAGTCAGAATTGTTAAATATAAAGTCAGAATTGTGTGATATAAAGTCAGAATTGTCTGATATAAAGTCAGAATTGTGTGATATAAAGTCAGAATTGTGAGATATAAAGTCAGAATTGTGAGATATAAAGTCAGAATTGTGAGATATAAAGTCAGAATTGTGAGATATAAAGTCAGAATTGTGAGATATAAAGTCAGAATTGTGTGATATAAAGTCAGAATTGTGAGATATAAAGTCAGAATTGTGAGATATAAAGTCAGAATTGTGTGATATAAAGTCAGAATTGTGAGATATAAAGTCAGAATTGTTTGATATAAAGTCAGAATTGTGTGATATAAAGTCAGAATTGTGAGATATAAAGTCAGAATTGTGAGATATAAATTCAGAATTGTGAGATATAAAGTCAGAATTGTTTGATATAAAGTCAGAATTGTGTGATATAAAGTCAGAATTGTGAGATATAAAGTCAGAATTGTGAGATATAAATTCAGAATTGTGAGATATAAAGTCAGAATTGTGTGATATAAAGTCAGAATTGTGAGATATAAAGTCAGAATTGTGTGATATAAAGTCAGAATTGTTAAATATAAAGTCAGAATTGTGTGATATAAAGTCAGAATTGTGTGATATAAAGTCAGAATTGTCTGATATAAAGTCAGAATTGTGAGATATAAAGTCAGAATTGTGAGATATAAAGTCAGAATTGTGTGATATAAAGTCAGAATTGTGTGATATAAAGTCAGAATTGTGTGATATAAAGTCAGAATTGTCTGATATAAAGTCAGAATTGTGAGATATAAAGTCAGAATTGTGAGATATAAAGTCAGAATTGTGAGATATAAAGTCAGAATTGTGTGATATAAAGTCAGAATTGTGAGATATAAAGTCAGAATTGTGTGATATAAAGTCAGAATTGTTAAATATAAAGTCAGAATTGTGTGATATAAAGTCAGAATTGTCTGATATAAATTCAGAATTGTGAGATATAAAGTCAGAATTGTGTGATATAAAGTCAGAATTGTGAGATATAAAGTCAGAATTGTGTGATATAAAGTCAGAATTGTTAAATATAAAGTCAGAATTGTGTGATATAAAGTCAGAATTGTCTGATATAAAGTCAGAATTGTGAGATATAAAGTCAGAATTGTGAGATATAAAGTCAGAATTGTGAGATATAAAGTCAGAATTGTGTGATATAAAGTCAGAATTGTGAGATATAAAGTCAGAATTGTGTGATATAAAGTCAGAATTGTTAAATATAAAGTCAGAATTGTGTGATATAAAGTCAGAATTGTCTGATATAAATTCAGAATTGTGAGATATAAAGTCAGAATTGTGTGATATAAAGTCAGAATTGTGAGATATAAAGTCAGAATTGTGTGATATAAAGTCAGAATTGTTAAATATAAAGTCAGAATTGTGTGATATAAAGTCAGAATTGTCTGATATAAAGTCAGAATTGTGTGATATAAAGTCAGAATTGTGAGATATAAAGTCAGAATTGTGTGATATAAAGTCAGAATTGTGAGATATAAAGTCAGAATTGTGTGATATAAAGTCAGAATTGTTAAATATAAAGTCAGAATTGTGTGATATAAAGTCAGAATTGTGTGATATAAAGTCAGAATTGTCTGATATAAAGTCAGAATTGTGAGATATAAAGTCAGAATTGTGAGATATAAAGTCAGAATTGTGTGATATAAAGTCAGAATTGTGTGATATAAAGTCAGAATTGTGTGATATAAAGTCAGAATTGTCTGATATAAAGTCAGAATTGTGAGATATAAAGTCAGAATTGTGAGATATAAAGTCAGAATTGTGAGATATAAAGTCAGAATTCTGTGATATAAAGTCAGAATTGTGAGATATAAAGTCAGAATTGTGTGATATAAAGTCAGAATTGTTAAATATAAAGTCAGAATTGTGTGATATAAAGTCAGAATTGTCTGATATAAATTCAGAATTGTGAGATATAAAGTCAGAATTGTGTGATATAAAGTCAGAATTGTGAGATATAAAGTCAGAATTGTGTGATATAAAGTCAGAATTGTTAAATATAAAGTCAGAATTGTGTGATATAAAGTCAGAATTGTCTGATATAAAGTCAGAATTGTGAGATATAAAGTCAGAATTGTGAGATATAAAGTCAGAATTGTGAGATATAAAGTCAGAATTGTGTGATATAAAGTCAGAATTGTGAGATATAAAGTCAGAATTGTGTGATATAAAGTCAGAATTGTTAAATATAAAGTCGGAATTGTGTGATATAAAGTCAGAATTGTCTGATATAAATTCAGAATTGTGAGATATAAAGTCAGAATTGTGTGATATAAAGTCAGAATTGTGAGATATAAAGTCAGAATTGTGTGATATAAAGTCAGAATTGTCTGATATAAAGTCAGAATTGTGTGATATAAAGTCAGAACTGTCTGATATAAAGTCAGAATTGTGTGATATAAAGTCAGAATTGTGAGATATAAAGTCAGAATTGTGTGATATAAAGTCAGAATTGTGAGATATAAAGTCAGAATTGTGTGATATAAAGTCAGAATTGTTAAATATAAAGTCAGAATTGTGTGATATAAAGTCAGAATTGTCTGATATAAAGTCAGAATTGTGTGTGATTTTAAGTCAGAATTGTGAGATATAAAGTCAGAATTGTGTGATATAAAGTCAGAATTGTGTGATATAAAGTCAGAATTGTGAGATATAAAGTCAGAATTGTGAGATATAAAGTCAGAATTGTGTGATATAAAGTCAGAATTGTCTGATATAAAGTCAGAATTGTGAGATATAAAGTCAGAATTGTGAGATATAAAGTCAGAATTGTGAGATATAAAGTCAGAATTGTGTGATATAAAGTCAGAATTGTGAGATATAAAGTCAGAATTGTGAGATATAAAGTCAGAATTGTGAGATATAAAGTCAGAATTGTGAGATATAAAGTCAGAATTGTGAGATATAAAGTCAGAATTGTGTGATATAAAGTCAGAATTGTGTGATATAAAGTCAGAATTGTGAGATATAAAGTCAGAATTGTGTGATATAAAGTCAGAATTGTGTGATATAAAGTCAGAATTGTCTGATATAAAGTCAGAATTGTGAGATATAAAGTCAGAATTGTGTGATATAAAGTCAGAATTGTGTGATATAAAGTCAGAATTGTGAGATATAAAGTCAGAATTGTGAGATATAAAGTCAGAATTGTGAGATATAAAGTCAGAATTGTGAGATATAAAGTCAGAATTGTGTGATATAAAGTCAGAATTGTCTGATATAAAGTCAGAATTGTGAGATATAAAGTCAGAATTGTGAGATATAAAGTCAGAATTGTGTGATATAAAGTCAGAATTGTGTGATATAAAGTCAGAATTGTGAGATATAAAGTCAGAATTGTGTGATATAAAGTCAGAATTGTTAAATATAAAGTCAGAATTGTGTGATATAAAGTCAGAATTGTCTGATATAAATTCAGAATTGTGAGATATAAAGTCAGAATTGTGTGATATAAAGTCAGAATTGTGAGATATAAAGTCAGAATTGTGTGATATAAAGTCAGAATTGTGTGATATAAAGTCAGAATTGTGTGATATAAAGTCAGAATTGTCTGATATAAAGTCAGAATTGTGAGATATAAAGTCAGAATTGTGTGATATAAAGTCAGAATTGTGAGATATAAAGTCAGAATTGTGTGATATAAAGTCAGAATTGTTAAATATAAAGTCAGAATTGTGTGATATAAAGTCAGAATTGTCTGATATAAAGTCAGAATTGTGTGATATAAAGTCAGAATTGTGAGATATAAAGTCAGAATTGTGTGATATAAAGTCAGAATTGTGTGATATAAAGTCAGAATTGTGAGATATAAAGTCAGAATTGTGAGATATAAAGTCAGAATTGTGAGATATAAAGTCAGAATTGTGAGATATAAAGTCAGAATTGTGTGATATAAAGTCAGAATTGTGTGATTTTAAGTCAGAATTGTGAGATATAAAGTCAGAATTGTGTGATATAAAGTCAGAATTGTGTGATATAAAGTCAGAATTGTGAGATATAAAGTCAGAATTGTGAGATATAAAGTCAGAATTGTGAGATATAAAGTCAGAATTGTGTGATATAAAGTCAGAATTGTGAGATATAAAGTCAGAATTGTCAGATATAAAGTCAGAATTGTGAGATATAAAGTCAGAATTGTGTGATATAAAGTCAGAATTGTGTGATATAAAGTCAGAATTGTGATATAAAGTCAGAATTGTGAGATATAAAGTCAGAATTGTGAGATATAAAGTCAGAATTGTGAGATATAAAGACAGAATTGTGAGATATAAAGTCAGAATTGTGAGATATAAAGTCAGAATTGTGAGATATAAAGTCAGAATTGTGTGATATAAAGTCAGAATTGTGTGATTTTAAGTCAGAATTGTGAGATATAAAGTCAGAATTGTGTGATATAAAGTCAGAATTGTGTGATATAAAGTCAGAATTGTGAGATATAAAGTCAGAATTGTGTGATATAAAGTCAGAATTGTGAGATATAAAGACAGAATTGTGAGATATAAAGTCAGAATTGTGAGCTATAAAGTCAGAATTGTGAGATATAAAGTCAGAATTGTGAGATATAAAGTCAGAATTGTGAGATATAAAGTCATAATTGTGAGATATAAAGTCATAATTGTGAGATATAAAGTCAGAATTGTGTGATATAAAGTCAGAATTGTGTGATATAAAGTCAGAATTGTGAGATATAAAGTCAGAATTGTGAGATATAAAGTCAGAATTGTGAGATATAAAGTCAGAATTGTGTGATATAAAGTCAGAATTGTGAGATATAAAGTCAGAATTGTGTGATATAAAGTCAGAATTGTGAGATATAAAGTCAGAATTGTGAGATATAAAGTCAGAATTGTGAGATATAAAGTCAGAATTGTGTGATATAAAGTCAGAATTGTGTGATATAAAGTCAGAATTATGAGATATAAAGTCAGAATTGTGAGATGTAAAGTCAGAATTGTGTGATATAAAGTCAGAATTGTGAGATATAAAGTCAGAATTGTGTGATATAAAGTCAGAATTGTGAGATATAAAGTCAGAATTGTGAGATATAAAGTCAGAATTGTGTGATATAAAGTCAGAATTGTGAGATATAAAGTCAGAATTGTGTGATATAAAGTCAGAATTGTGAGATATAAAGTATATATAGATCTTATAAACTCGTAATTGCGAGAAAACAAATTTAAATTCTGAATCGTGAAGTGAACTTGTGAATTCTCTCACAATTATGAGATAAAAAGTTGCAATTATCTTTTAAAATGTTTTATTCTGTGGCGGAAACAAGCTTCCATACTTTCAAAACCCATTAAGTTATTAAAATGTTAAAACTTCTGAATGTTCATGTTTTTTTGTTGTTATTTTCTTTTCTTAAGCGTTTTTTCTTGGTTATGCAAATATTAAAATAACATTTCCTTTTGCAAACATTATGGGATTGTTTCTTTTGAATGTTTTCTGGACATTCTGTAACAAGTTGTAACATTTAAAAATGTTAGGTGAACAAATGTTTTAAAAATAAAAATAAAGAATAATGTATGGATAATGTTTTTTTTGCTAACGCTTTGAGAACGTTATTAAAGACCAGATAACTTTAAAGAACCTGCCAGAACCTTCCGGAAGTTCTGAGAACATCCCCTGCTAGCTGGGTTCCAACCACGAAAACATGCGGTAAAATGGATTTTATTAAAAGAGATGTTTGTGTCCATTTTCTATTGATTATAAAAGTAGTTATTCATCAAAAAATTGATAAAGTAGAGCATTATAACTGGGCATATATCCAGATGCTTGGTGTAGATAATGGCATCTTCGAATGAAATGTTTTCCAGTATAGTGTCTCAGATTGTGGAATCTAAGATGGGAAAGAGCTCTGTGCAAATGTCAGATTTTGTGGCCAGTTTGCATTGTTCCCTAAATGGAAGCTGATTTCTGCCATCAACACGTTTAACAATAAAGGATCTTTATTGGCATCTATGACTCCATACAGAACCTTTAGCATTCATTGAACCTTTTCATTCCACAAAAGGTTATTTATATAGTGGAAAAAGGTTATTCAGATTATGAAAATATTTTTGTTACATGTTGTGAACTGATCACTGAAAGGTTTTTTGGGGAATCAAAAATGGTTCATTTATGTCATTAATGTGAAAACTGTGAAGAGTGTAATAAACAATCATGCTTGTATCACAATTAGTCATAATATAAGGCAAAAGTCTTATTATGATATGAAAAGTCAAAATTATGAGAGAAACATACTAATAATAAATAATAATTTGTTACATTTATATAGCGCTTTTCTAGGCTCTCAAAGAGCTTTACATAGAAGGGGGAATCTCCTCAACCACCACAAACAGTGTGGTACCTACTTACTTTACTTTCTTGCCATAATATTCAGTGTTGTGTTCTTGGACAGTGTGAAAGTTTGTCATTTGCCTCTGTAAGCTTGAGCACTAATATTTATTAAGAGGATTGTGGTGTAATGGATGTTACAGATTGTACCAAAACGAACATTTCCAGTCAGTGTAATAATGTCAGTTTATTCAATTAGTCCAGGGGTTTACATTGTGTGTGCAAAAGTCTGAGATTTTAGTTGAAGTGTGCATCTCATCTCAGTCATTATATCCTATTTGGAACAATAATTTGTCTTAATGAAAATAAGGACTCTGAATCTCATTTTCACAAATAGGATCTAGCAAACATTAGCAGGAGTTTTAGACAGCGGTGAATATGCAGAAATGCCATTTGTGACACACTGTTAGCTGGCTCCTTATGTCGAGTTTACTTTTGCGTCCTGGTCATGTTGTAGCCTAGATTTCATGAAGTATTTTAAGCACAAGAGAGGCTGCATATTTTATATATAGACCTAATTTATGGCTATAACAATTAAGGTCATTAAATATTTACTATAAATAGAATCTCTCTGATAAATCTGCATGCGGTAGTGGTTGAGAACCAGAAATTGGTTGGAAATAAACTTTTAGGCCTCATTTTAGGTTGACAACTGAATAAAACAATTTTGTCTGTTTTATTTTTCCTACAGGTGTCACAAGGTGAAAGCAGCGTAGTGTGAGCGGGAGCCGTGAGAGGGTCAGAGTTTGCCATGGCCATGGCGACGCAGGGGCTGACGGCCCGGCTCTTGCTGCTGCTGGCTGTGTTAGCGGTGGCTCATGCTTCCGTGTTCCTGTCCAATCAAAAACTGAAACCACGGTTCCAGCGGGACCGGCGCAACATCCGCCCCAACATCATCCTCATCCTCACCGATGACCAGGACATTGAACTGGGTGAGTGGAAAAAGTATATTCAGATACCTTTAGGATCATTTATGATGGCAACCAAAATACAATAAAAGACACAGAGGTTCAAGATTGATTTATTTTTGTATTTAATTGTATTAAACTATTCATTAACCATTACAGTAACTTTGCTATGCAAATGAATTAATAATTCTTCTGTTAAAATGTTTGTTCAGATTCTTGAAAGAAAGTAATACTTTTATTCAGCAAGTATGCATTACATTGATCAAAAGTGACAGTAAAGAATAAATGCTTTCAAATATATGTTTTTTTTTTCATGATAAGAAATGAGCAGCAAACCAACATATTAGAATGATTTCTGAGGGATCATGGGACAGTATTGGTGTAACGATGCTGAAAATTCAGCTTTATCCTCACAGAAGTAAATTACATTTGAAAATATATTACAATAGAAAATAGTTATTTTAAATTGAAATAATATTTCACAATACTTCTGGTTTTACTGTATTTTTCATCAAATTAATAGATGACTGTAGCCTTGGTGAGCATAATGAGAGTGAGACTTCTTTCAAAAACATTACAAAAAACAACTTTTAAGCGGTAGTGTTCCTTTAGGTTTTTAATTTAGTGCATGTTAACCAGTATAACCTGATCTAACTGCTTGCATGTATAAAAAAACGGAGCAGTTCTTTAAGATCTCTAATGGTTTTAACAAAGGAGATCTCTCGGTCCTAACAGGTTTCAGGTATGAGATGGAACTAATGCTGAACAAGCTTTTGGTTCTGTTGAATGTGTTTGTGTGTGTGAGAGCTCTTTATTTTTGCAAGCAGCTCTTTATGTAGTCAAAAAGAGATATCTAGCTTTGTCAAAGCGGAAGACAATGATTCAATTAGGAAGGAAAGTCCCCACTCCTCTCAGCAGTGGGCAGTGTCAAGTTTACACACACACCCACACACACACACACACCCACACACACACACACACACACACACACACACACACATACACATGTTGGGTTTTCATGTTTCATGGGGGCTTTCCATAGACATAATGATTTTTATACTGTACAAACTGTATATTATTTCCCCTTACACTAACCCTACCCATCACAGAAAATGTTCTGCATTTTTTGACATTTTTGACATTCATGAGATTGTATTCATGGGGACAAAATAATGTCCTCTTAAGGACAAGGATTTCAAATATTTCTGTCTTTGTGCAAAATACAATCTGTATTGTATAAAGCACTTTATAAATACTGTAGGGTATACCTGAACCGAACACACACTTGTGTAATCTGTAATAATGAATGCGGCAGATGACTGTCCACGTCTCGTCTCCTCTTGCACACTTATCCGTGTGAACTCCGATTTGTGTTGTCCATCCATACTGACCTTTGCATGTAAAGTTCACAGAGGATTTTTGCCGCTTGTATGTGCTGACCTTTCTGCATGAATCTGTAGAGGTGTGGAGATCCTGTCAAAGGCCAAACTGAACTAGACTTCCTGTCTCCGATTATATCAATTGAGCCAATCAGAGTGTAGGTTGTGTGGATTTGTTTAGCTATAGTTTTATATAGTTATTTATGAATTCTGTCTTTTTAAAAACGTATCCATTAATAAAAATGATTGAATGTTTTGAGCAGAAGTCGCTTATACTCACCAAGGCTCATCAGGTATCTCATCAGGTTTATTTGATGAAGAATAGTGTAAAAACAGTGATATGTAATATAAAATGTGTTTGAACAACGAAGGTCAAATTCATGCTGAGAAGGAGCAAAAACAAAGGGGTTTTGAAAAGTATATTCTGTAATTGAAACTTTTAATAAATAGTGTGTGACTTGTGAATATAAAGCTTGTATCATATATCTCTAAACACACACATTCATGCACACACACCACTGGTGTCATATGAATTCCCGTGTTGCAAACAATCAATACATTTCCTCTTAAAGGCTGGAATGTCACAAACAGAGAATTAATGAAAGAGCTGATATCTTTATCCTGTCGCTGTCTAGTGTTTTGTAGAGGAAGAGAAAGAGAAGAAGGCAGTTCATTTGAAGTAGGGCAGTTAGTAGAGCAGACTTTATGTCACCTCTAGTAATATATGATAGATCCTCTCTCACTCTCTCTCTCTCTCTCTCTCTCTCTCTTCAAGGCTCCATGCAGGTCATGAATAAGACCCGGCGGATCATGGAACAAGGTGGAACGCACTTCTCCAACGCGTTTGTCACCACACCCATGTGCTGTCCGTCACGTTCCTCCATGCTGACGGGAAAGTACGCCCACAACCACAACACCTACACCAACAACGAGAACTGCTCTTCGCCCTCCTGGCAGGCCCAACACGAGCCACGCACTTTTGGAGTTTACCTCAACAACACTGGCTACAGGACAGGTGGAGACCATACAAAAACACACACAAAGAAAATAATGACTTGGTTAAATTGCCATGATATAACGATATAAGTAAAATACAGTTGTGTGGAGTGCGGTATAGAGTCAGATACGGTGCGGCAAAATAGAGAAATGCATACAACATAGAGCATAGTATTTCAATAGAGTTTGATATGAATGTGTATTGTCACATGAAGAAGGGGAGCATACAGTAGAGTAGTGACTGAATGTTATTTTCACATGAAAAAGTATAGCATAGATTAGTGTAGAATGAAGTCGACTAAGCCTCGAGATGAGTAGAAAAATGTAGACTAGATTAAAGTAGAGTAGCACAGACTGAAGTAGAGTAGAATAGAGTTAGGTAGACTAGACTTAAGTGGAGACTGAACATCTTTAAAAAAAAAAACTTTCATATTTTTATACATTTTGATGATTCCATCTGAAAACCTCTAAAATACACACCAAAGCATTATGGTGCATGAACTCTTCTTAATAACAACCTGACATCAGTGTAGAATTGATTAAACTGAGCGCTCATTCATTTGTGAGCTGTTTCATCAGTCAGAGCTGTGTCTGTTTTCACACACTCTCACCAGAGATTCAGTGTGACAGGCCCCCAGGTCTCACACACACACTTTTTCAAAGACTCTTGCACGAACATTGACATAATCTGTCTCTAACAGATGATTTTCATTAAACTATTCCTTTGGGCTGTAATAGATGGTTTTGTGTGTGTGTGTGTGTGTGTGTGTGTGTGTGTGTGTGTGTGTGTGTGTGTGTGTGTGTGTGTGTGTGTGTGTGTGTGTGTGTGTGTGTGTGTGTGTGTGTGTGTGTGTGTGTGTGTGTGTGTGTGTGTGTGTGTGTGTGTGTGTGTGTGTGTGTGTGTGTGTGTGTGTGTATGTGTGTGTGTGTGTGTGTGTGTGTGTGTGTGTGAGAGAGAGGGAGAGATTTATCTGTTTGTGATTCGGACATTATCCACAACTACTATGTGCATGTAAACATAGCATGAACAGCTGTGAATGGTATGCCTGTACACACACACACACACACACCTGGCAGTGAGTCAAGCTTTTAGTGGTAACAGTGATCCATTAGAGCACACTTCCTCTAGGAGAGAGACCGGCTCTGACCAACATCCTCTCTAATGTAACATTTCCAACAGAAATATTCATCCATCTTCACAAAGCTCCCTGTCCTCTATTTATCTACCTGCCTGCATTCTGTCTATATGCCTATTGTATATTAAATCTGCAATGTACTTTTTAAGTATTAAAAGTTTGTTTTATTTGGCTGTATTCTATCTCTTCTCAGCCATACTGTACTCTATTCTGTTCTTCTCTACTCAACTATACCAGACACTCTTCAAGCCTCTTCTTTACCATTCTCTACTGTACTTTGCTCTACTTAACTTTGTTTTACTGTACTCAATAATTTTTTTCTCTACTCTGTTCAGTTTTATCCTGTTCTACAATACTTCATTCCACTATACTGAACTTTACCATATGCTATTCTACTCAAATTTACTCTATTCTGTTCTTCTTTGCTCAATCATAATGTTATACTTTACTTATTTCTACTCTACCATGCTCTGTTCTGTTCTACTCAACTCTCCTATACACCTTTCTACTCTTCTGATATACTTTACCAAGCTTTTTTACTCAACTCTGTTCTATTCTACTCTGCCGTGTTCTACTAGCCTAGAAATCTAGACGCACCATAGCAGCAGCAAATCTAATTTTTCAGTCAGGGTAGTCTACTCTCCGTTGGCTTGCAAAAAAACTCTGGTCAGGCCAATCACATCGTGTATAGAGTTGGTGGGCGGGGCTTAACAGAATGATGGCAGAGATGTGGAGGTTCCGCGTGCTACTTGAAAACAAAGATGCTGGCGAACGGTGGTCTGTCGAATCGGCTTTGGCCGCGACTCTGGAAGGCTTGAAGTGAAGCTTTTCTTTGAGAAAAGAACAAAGAACGGCACTGAAGTCATTCTTAAAAAAGGAAGACGTTTTCGGAGTTTTGCCGACCGGATACGGCAAAAGTTTAAACTAACAACTAGCTCCACTTCACCTTCTTCATTGCTCTGGTTGGTTGTAGCGCTATTAAGGAGCTTGGAAAGGCAACCGTTTATCCCGCCTAGCAGACTGAGCCCTGCCAACGGTGTGTTTCCAGACCCAACTTCATATTTATGTTGGTCTGACTTGTCAGGCTAGTGTTCTACACTATACCAAAGTCCCTTTAATTCAAGTCATTTCACTCGGTGGCCATCTTTAAAAAGTTTCTCGGACATGCAAGTGCAGCTACTATCTCTTTGAACTGTCTTATTAATTTTATTTCTAACGCCGCATTCACACGGGGCGTAGGCGTTAACGCTTGACGGAGGGCGTGGCTGAAGCTGGGTGCTGACGCGATCGTCATAGTGACAACAGCCAATCACATTAACTTGCCGCTTGGACCAAAACACAACACAACAAAAGCACCTTTTTATGACAGCTAGTCTGTGAGACGAAATGGATGCCGATTTGGTGTTATGTGTGATTGCCTGTGTAGTTGTTGTCAGTGCACTGCACAGGTGCTCAAAGCTGTTGGCTAGCGTCTGCTGTAGGATATTTGCATATGGTGATAAGATTGGATGGCGCCTGCGCTGGCGCTTGAAAAGTTGAGAAATCTTCAACTTCTGGCGCTTGGAACGCGAGTGAAGCGCCGTGACGGAACCCACAATTCATTTCGGCAACGGATGATGTCACCCATTCAAAGTAAATGGGAAGCGTTAACGCCTACGCCCCGTGTGAATGCGGCGTAAATGCTCAAATCATGACTAAAAAAAACCTTTTAAAAAAACGGACAAAGCTAATGTGTCGGGTCTCAGAATGTTTGACTGTTTCTATAGCAACCGGAGCTTCTATCGTCAGCTGCAGTGACGTGGTGATTTAACTAATCAACGATTGGCTCTTTCATTCAGAAGGTGGGGCTTATACACCATATTGGGCATGGGCATTGCACTTTCTCCCATTCATGAGTTTCTATGTTTACTCTGCTGTGCCATACTCTTCTGTTTTACTCTATTTACTCTACTCTTCGTGACAAATAGAGTAAATACTGTTCTAGGCGTGACGACTCCGATCTTTCGAATATTTATATGCAATAATTGTTTACTCGACACGTCATCCTAAATAAACCCGTCTCCGGCGTGATGACTCCGATCCTTCGAATATTCATATTTTTGTGTAACGACGCGTCATCCTCAATAAACCCATCTTTTGCGTGATACCTTGAACTTTAATATGATCAGAATAATCTAATATGATTTCTGACCTATAAGGTTACCAGATTAATAATCATTTATTTTCGATTTAAGTTTTCAACTAAATATACAAATAAGTATTAACTATATTACTGATCTGCCCACATTGTCGCTATATGATATTTGAAATGAGCTGATAACATCACTGTTTTCTCCAGAATGACTGCACAGCCGAATCAAATTTGTTGCAATATTTTCCAGTTTAACACCGTGAAGCTGCTTTGAAACAATCATATTTGTAAAAGCACAATATAAATGAAGTTGAGTTGACTTTTCTACTCTAGTGTACTCAGCACAGTTTTTTTCTGCTCTACTCTTTCTTTTCTAGTCTCTGTTCGAACCTACTCCACTGTACTGCTTTCTGTTCTGCTCTACGTTATTTTCTTTGACTGTACTCTCCTCTCCTCTCTGAAACACTGAAATGATAATCTTGTGTTTGTGTTTTCCCAGCATTCTTTGGGAAGTATCTGAACGAGTATAACGGGACGTACATTCCTCCAGGCTGGAGGGAGTGGGTCGCCATGGTGAAGAATTCCCGCTTCTACAACTACACCCTGTGCAGGAATGGCGTCCGAGAGAAACACGGATGTGAATACTCAAAGGTCTGTGTGCAAGCTGTTCAGTGATGTGGAACCCTGTCTATTCTTATCACATCTCTTTTATTTATTTATTTCCATGTCTTCATCCATTCTTGACCAGTTTGATTGATAGTCTTGTTAGTCTGATTTATAACAAAGTCAGACCTGTCTCTGTCTGCCTCATGGGTTCTCCCTCAGAGGTCAGTGTCTTTCGTCAGGGTTCATCAGTCTCTCTTTTGCTTCATCTAAGCTCCTTTATGTTGTTTCTACCATCCATTGCAGTGGCTGACATTCAGGACCTCTGGCAACTATGGATAGCTGCATAGTTTTCACTTTATAAATTGATAGATTAATTATTCTATTATTAAAGCTAAAGTTATTCATTCAAGAGCTTTGAGTATTTTCTCTTTGCCTTTTGTATGATTCATATCAATTGCACAATTGACAGCAGGCATATTAGACGCTGTCCCTTTAAGACCGAATGTAGCTCTAATGATATCATATTCTCCCATTTCTCCAAACTACTAACCAGCAGTCTTTCATAATTTAGCACCGGGGCTCATTTAATACCGGATTTCGGTACCCATCCCTCCTGGCTACAGAAAAGCTTGCTTATGAGTGGGGTATATGTGTATGCATGTTAAGCTTATGATTAACTGTCACTAAAATGTTTTTAAATCAGAAGATGAATGATCAGATCTCTGTATCTCCTGCAGGACTACCTGACAGATCTTATAACCAATGACAGCATCAGTTACTTCCGCATGTCAAAGAAGATCTATCCACACAGACCCATCCTGATGGTGATCAGTCACTCCGCCCCTCATGGCCCTGAGGACTCGGCTCCTCAGTACACCACTGCCTTTCCCAATGCATCACAGCACATGTGAGTCCAAACCTCTATCGCAGGGGTGTCCAAACCTGCTCCTGGAGGGCCTCTGTGCCGCAGAATTTAGCTCCAACTTTCCTCAACACACCTGCCAGCTTCTAGTATGCCTATTAAGAGCTTGATTAGCTTGTTCAGGTTTGTTTAATTGAGGTTAGAGCTAAACTGTGGCCTTCCAGGAACGGGACTGGATGCCCTTGCTCTATTGCATAACATCTTGTTATTTGGTATTTGCTTGGTGTCCATTTGCTTTAACGGAGAAGCTGCATGAACTCCACCACTAAAACCTGATGATCATAATGATCTTCAGAATGATTTGGGATGATCCAAATACTATCTTGAACTTCAGTATAAAAACGTCTGACTGGCTGCGCAAGGATTCACATGATCAATGTCACAGATTAGACATGAATGTAGAATCTGACATATTTATGACAAATGTTTATTTTGAGGTTAGGTTAAAAAAAAACTATTTTTCACTGAGGTCTCAGACTTTGGGACTTAGAGGGTCAGTTGTAGAGGAGATGAACAAGAAGATAGCAAAGAACCAGCTAAAACTCATGGATAATAGAAATCTCATCCCACATTTCTCTTATTTCTGTCACTCAAGTGCTACTGAAGAGAGTTGTTATAATGGAAACAGTCCTCTTTGGTTCACAGTAATGTAGCCACACACACACACACACACACATTTTTCTCTCTCTGCTCTCTCTCCTGCTCTCTTGCTAATTCCCCATTAGCTGCTATCAGACATTTTTTGTCTCGTTCATCGCATCTCTCCACTTCTGTCCCTTTAGCAGATAAATCCTCCTGTCTCTGTCTATGCTTTTCCCAAGGTCTCTAATCCCTCTGCCAGAGAGGCACTGCCATTCTTCACACACTCGCACACATGCTGAGTACATACATGATGATGAAAAGAATATTTGTGCACACTCAGATAGTCTCGGTTAAATCCTGTCTACACGTGATGTTGTTTTTAGGTAGCTGAATTTGCTAAACCTCTATAACCCCACTCTCACTCTGTGTGTAAACCAAATAATCTCAAAATCTCATTTTATAGTTCTCAATGTCCACTGTTTTACCCGGTAATCTTATAAATTCAGCCTCTGCCCAAAATAAATCTCTGGCCAGGGGCTGGATTCATGAAAAATCTCCTTAAGATAGAAGTTAAATATAAGTTAAATTATCTTTTTTCTTTAGTGAATGTGTCCAGTATCTTTGTGTGTTTGTGCGCTCCTAGAGTGAATGTGTCCAGTGTCATTTCTGTGCCACTACCCTCAAAAAACAGCAATATTGCAAAAATAATAAGGAACTTGCCGAACACTCCTCAATTGGTAGGATAAAAGCAATAGCCTCGCCCCAACCTAATGCAATTGGTTGAGTCAGTGTTTTGACTTTTCTGAGTAATAAACATACAAATGGCTTACATCAGCAAAGGAAAAAATACACACTTCCCCTTTAAAGTGCCTTTTTGCATTTCTGTAACAGTAACAAACAAAAAAGTGACCTTAAAATTTCAGTTCCTATAACCAGATGTTATTATTATTTATATAGTGGTTCAACTATATAAATGTTAACAGTTAGCTAAACTAAGTGAACAGAAAGAGAAAACTGGGCATAGAAGAAGAAATGCTCATTTCTGCTATAGCTCCTATTTTGGCAACTGTACGAATGCAACACTTGCATTGCATTGTAAATTCCACACTGACACATTCAATACACAAGCTTAACGGTTTATGTTTATGTACAGTTATACAACATATTGTGTGCCCTAGACACCCAGCAGCACACATATACAGATACATTATCTAGTTAACACACCACAAATGAGCAAACAAAAAAAAGCCTGTAATGTACTAATTTCTCTCTCTGTGTGTCTCGCTCTCTCTCTCCGATTCGATTTGCTTTCAGGACATTGTGTCTCTGTGCACAAAACCACATAAACATGAGCTCCCATTTCTCTCACATTCAAGCGGAGAGAGAGAGAGAGAGAGAGAGAGAGAGAGAGAGAGAGAGAGAGAGAGAGAGAGAGAGAGAGAGAGAGAGAGAGAGAGAGAGAGATACTGTCAATGAATATTACAGTCTTTCCTGAAATATTAAGGCGGCAGGAATGAAATCAGGCTTTAAAGGGGCAGAATGTTCACAAACGTGCATGTCTGCTTTTTCATACAGCCTGAAAAGGGAGAAAACCAAATAAGTTTAATAAATATCTACTTTTTCATTAGTAGTTTGGAAGCTCTTCAAATAGACTAATGCTGTGTGTGTGTGTGTGTGTGTGTGTGTGTGTGTGTGTGTGTGTGTGTGTGTGTGTGTGTGTGTGTGTGTGTGTGTGTGTGTGTGTGTGTGTGTGTGTGTGTGTGTGTGTGTGTGTGTGTGTGTGTGTGTGTGTGTGTGTGTGTGTGATAAGATCTTGAGGGCTGTTATATTTTAACAGCCCTTTGATTCACCAGCAGAGTAGATAAAAACCAAAGATGCGAACCTGCCCACTTTATGACTCAATCTATCCATCATCCTTTCAAAGTGACTGCTTTAGGCAGCCTGTCTGGAATTTGATGCATTTTTATTATTTTTCTGATGTCATCTCACTTTCCCCAATAAAAACGAACAGCCTTGCTCCTGTTTTGCCTGTCCAGTCTCTCCTGCACACAAACTCTTCATAAAAGCATGTTTTATGATTCACATCCACCTCTATTACATCGCCACCTGTCTGATTGTACCTATATTGCAATGAATTATGTCACTTTTTTTACCCCATAGCCATAAAAATGTCCCCGCTCCACACACACATTGATATGCATGTATCATTCGCCCACTGTCAGGGAAGAATGCCCCAGAATTCCTCTATCCTCTTTTAATTTTCCATGAAGAATTCCAGGGACGGCCCTCATTCTCTCCATTCAGTCCACTCCAAACCACCCGCCACCATCAACAATGGCCTCTCGCTGGTCCTGTACTTCTCTGCTCCTTGCCCTCGTACAGTGCTGTATGTGATTAACCCCTCGCTGCCCCTTGGACTGGCACAAGGCCACTGGAAGAGATATTGTCCAAATCCTTACAGATAGTCTGCGAGCGTGTATTATTCAGTGGGAAAATCCCCCTGTTCTCATCGCCGCGTGAGCCCGCTCCACCTGTTTCATCTCCAACATGGAGGGAATAATAAAAAAATATGATCGGAAAAGAACAAGAGAGGGCGAGAGAGCGTTTTGAGAGGATTAGAAGAGAGGATTATATGTTGACCAATAGAGACGATAAAATCAGAGAGGGAGTGAATATGCCGTTTACTGTCCACATAGGCAGCTGCTTTATGAGGCAGTAGGGTAACCGTGATGGAATCTCATGTGACTTATTCGGGACACTCCATATAGGCAGCAACTCACGCCACACAAATAGCATTACTCAACAGTTACTCAATAGTTAAACGCACCATAGACTCAATTTGCAATCATGCACGCAAATAATATTGGGTGAAATAGTGTGTTGTGAATAAGATTAGAATAATCCTGTATGGAAATATTAATAATCAATACTCTGTTTACAGGTAATTCCACCTAAGTTTGAAGTTAGCATGTTAGCATCATTAATAGTCTAAACGTAAATACAGAGCACACACAGTGTTGCAAATCAGATTAGAAGTATTTTTACTCAAAATGTTTCTGTACTGAATAAAATATAACTATCCTGTCCACCATCTTGAACCAGTGCAGTGTATGAATTCTGACTGAACAGACCCATGTTATGTGGATTACAAAAGAGCGAAATTAAGGAAATTAAAAAGAAAAACACAGCTATTATTTTGTCTTTAGCCCATGTATTTATAAACCACTTTCTCACAACATGTCCCACAATAGTCGCCTAAAGCGGCGTGCTAGTGCATGCCAAGGGCAGTTGCGTTTCTACTGTCACTTAAAGGGCTTGATCGGGTCTCGTCTGGGCTTCCTCAGGGCCATCGGCCAGGGTTTTTTAGCCCACCGAATACCTTGGTCCAAAGCGGGCCAGCTCGGGCTTGAGGAGTGGTTACGAGTTCATCTGAGTCTGGAGACCGCAGCAGCGTGGATGATTTCATATACCTGCTAACATCAGCATTAAAGACTTTTCAAATAATTTTAGCTCAAATCTCCCTTTCAGACAGCAGGGAGTGCTTGAAATAACTTCTGTTTGTGATCCATTGTGGATTCTGATCACTGTATAAGGCAGAAATATTTATATGCAATGCAAAAGACTATGCGCACATTGTGTTAGGCGTTATCAGTTTATGACCCAAGACCAGTAGTAAAAAATGAAGACCAAGAGTCAGGAGTTTAATTACAATTTAACTTTACTGAAGAATAGTTTGCAGTTTCATCAGCAGAAGCCAGCTTCAAGTCTCACAAGGAGTTCGTAGGCCGCACTCCCTCTCTCACCGCCTATCGTACATACTATTTAGCCAGCAGCCATATCACCCTGTAGCCCAAGACTGGTTTCCCACTGAAGCTAAGCAGGGCTGAGCCTGGTCAGTACCTGGATGGGAGACCAAATGGGAAAACCAGGTTGCTGCTGGAAGAGGTGTTAGTGAGGCCAGCAGGGGGTGCTCACCCTGTGGTCTGTGTGGGTCCTAACACCCCAGTATAGTGATGGGGACACGATACTGTCAAAGAGCACCGTCCTTCGGATGAGACTCGTTAAACCGACCCCGACTCGCTGTGGTCATTAAAAATCCCAGGATGTCCGTCGATAAAAGAGTAGGGGTGTAACCCCGGCATCCTGGCCAAATTTGCCCACTGGCCGCTGTCCATAATGGCCTCCTAATAATCCCCATATAATGATTGGCTTAATCATTCACCTCCTCTCCACCAATCAGCTGGTGTGTGGTGAGCGTTCTGGCGCAATATGGCTGCCGTCGCATCATCCAGGTGGATGCTGCACATTGGTGGTGGCTGAGGAGATTCCTCCCTTCTATATGTAAAGCGCTTTGGGTGTCTAGAAAAGCGCTATATAAATGTAATGAATTATTAATTATTAATTACTGTTGTCCCAACAGTTAAAGTCTATCCACATCATTACTGCAATATGGATGATTCTGATTGGCTCAGAGAAAATGCACAGTCATGGTAAATTTCCACACATTGTCAGTTAATCAGATGTACGTGTCCATAGACGTGTCACTTGTGGACCCTTTCACCCCGATATTAGGCCCGTAGTGACCTTCCAGATCTGGAGCAGGCGCCAGCTTTCCCAGAACAACAAGTCCACCCATCTCTTAGGATGCCCACTGTACACCATCTCAACACTGATCTGTAACACAGAATATTGCGCACATACAAAGATACACAGTCTCTCCAAGGTTGGAGCTGATTAAGCTCCAGTTCTAACTAGAATGTTTCCCAAAACAGACTGATAACGTGCAGGGCTAAGTGATCAAACACTGGTAGTGGATTTCAGAATCCCCTTTTAATGGTAAATATGACCGCTTGAAGAAATCAATCATATAAGCTATCACAATTGTGTATTTATTTTATAAGTCAGTGCGTCTCCTCTCTTCATACCGGACTGTCTTATAGTTACCTACGCATGTCATAAAATAAAGTAACTCTGCTTCTCTGACTGACAATATAGCCAAACATAGTCACTGGAGAGAGTGCTGAAGCTGCTCAGGTCATATTTTGCTAGAAAATGTGTAGAAATGATCATTCTTACAACATGTGATGTAAACACACTCTCTTGTGACTAGATAAACAGAAACAGACACGACTAAACAAGTATGTGTTTCCTTTTTCTTTTGTGAAATAATGGCCTAAAACCACTTTATTTCTGTGGGCGTAATGTGCAACCGTACCACAAATTAATTCATTATGATCAATGCATCACTTGTTATTGTAAAACTGTGGTAAAACACAAATGCTTGGGTTAAGTAAATGACAAAAATGTCAACAAACGGCTACTTTTATCATGTTCGGTTTGCGATCTCGCTAGTTTTGATTTCTTCCCAGTGATTCGTTTTATGATAAAATTGTAGGTGAAATGATGGGTTTGTGTGACGTTGTTAGAGAGGCTTGTTGTGGGCTGGTTTAGTCAAGCTTCTAGCCCAACAGTGGAGAGTGTGGTTACGAGCTTGGTGCTTCAGGTCAGAGGCTATTAGTCCAGCCCGGCCCATTGAGAGTCCTGCACTGGCCTGACAGTGGAAAAGTGGCTAATGATTATATATGCCTTGGACTATTGGAGCATCTACATTAGGAAAGCAATTCGGTTTAATGTGCTATCAACTGCCTCTGAAAGTGGTTTTAGACCCTGTTTATACTTGTGTATAGTATCTTGTGATTGGATCAACAAAAACGCATCTTAAAACTTGGTGTAAACTGGGCTATAACATGCAAAAGGGGCAATGAGCGAATCAGTGAATGGAGCTTTATGAATATTTTTAGTAAATTTATTTGAAATCACTGAATTAAAATCCCCAACACTACTCCATCAGTAGGGAAATATTCATTAAAATGACATGTTTTGTAACGTTACAATGTTCGAGTAGAAATCACATTTAGAGCTACTGTAAGAGACAAATAAGTGACAAAAGAACCACAGTACACCTCTCTTCCTTTCAGATCCCAATACGGACACAGAAATAGACAGACACCAACGAGAGAGAGTTACATCCCCTATCGTCCCTTGTTGTCATTAAGTTGTTTTCAGTTTAAATATACGACACCCACAAAACAAGGCCAGACAGCAAGCAGATCAGCACGATGATGCTCACATTGATTTGTCTGTAGAAGGGCTTTAAGTAATGGCCGTAAACAATAGAGCTGGGGGCTTTTAATCACAACTGTAAAGGCGTCGAGTGTAAGTGCTGTTTGTTTCTAATAGGCCACTCACGCCTGTCACAGGAGGAGGAGTTACTAACACGTCTTGCTCTTTTTATCCCTCAATAATAGTTGAACGACCATTACATTTACAGAATGTCAGTCTGTCAGTCAGAGCCCAAGAAACCATGAGACTGTAAAATTGCAATGTGTCATTTTCGAGGAGACAGGAGAGAGTGCGCACAGTCGGTTGCTGTCATTTGTAATTCTGACCATGCAAACACAAGCGCACACTCACACACACACACACACTTCAGACGCACCTTCACACATTCACACAGACACATCCCAGCTGTCAAAATCTGTCTGAGTCCTTTCCTCCAACATCAGCAGAACAAAGTCGACAAACAGTGCCTGGAGAAGCTCTGAGAACTCTCGATTTCTCTCTGTCATGCTCCAGCAGGTCCACTGACTGCGATTCTTTTCTTCTCTTTTCTTCTCCATTCAGAACGCCCAGTTATAACTACGCCCCTAATCCAGACAAACACTGGATTATGCGTTACACCGGCCCCATGAAGCCCATTCACATGGAGTTCACCAACATGCTGCAGCGCAAGAGACTGCAAACGCTGCTGTCCGTGGATGATAGTGTGGAGAAGGTACATCATATAGATTATAATATAATAGTTGTGAACCATACTTAACCCTAAAATAAATGAGCATTTTTAGAATGGAAATTTTTTTTTTTATAAATAACAATTATTTATTGTATCAGATTGTATTTCTATGGTAGTTCTATATATAACTTGATAATGTATAATTCTATATATATATATAATAACTATATATATAACTTATAAAATTAAGAATATATATATATAAATATATATATATATATATATATATATATATATATATATATTCATAATTTTAGTAAGTTTTTCTACTTTTATTTCAGTTAAGTTCAGTTTATAACATTTAAGTTTTTTAATCTAATATTTTGTATTTTATTTTATTTAAGCTTTATTACATTCAATTACATTTTTTAAATTGTTTTAGTTAACGATAAGAACACATACTTCAACGGTGCATTTCACAAAACAATGTAAGTGTAAAATTTTGGCAGGAAAATAAAATATCAGCGAGCCATGACAGTTCATAATGTAACATTCAAATTCTGCATGGCTGTCTTGCATTACTCCAAAATGTTAGTACAAGCACAATATAATCTTTAATCTTTATTCTCCCTTTGTCATGTTTCTTCTGTTTGAATAAAGATATATAACATGTTGGTGGACACTGGGGAGTTGGACAACACGTATGTGATCTACACGGCTGACCACGGATACCACATCGGTCAGTTCGGACTGGTCAAGGGGAAATCCATGCCCTACGAGTTTGACATCAGAGTTCCCTTTTACATCCGCGGCCCAAATGTGGAGGCAGGAGGCATGTGAGTGCTTGAGTTTGTGTATCTGATGGTGCCATCCAAGAACAAGCAGATTTTACCAAGTGCAGCATCCTTATTGAGCCTGGAACATTTCAAACAACCAATCAGATTTGAGGAAAAGTTTACAGTTTATGTCAAGTTTACAACCAGGGATAGGTGCTGCTACATCAGTGTTATTCACCCATCTTTTCCCTCTGATATACTAAACGGCGTAACATTTTTCTAGAGTCTGCATTGCAGAAAGGTGCTTAAAATACAATGATTATTTCCCCAAAGTATATATGTTTACTTGTTATGCAAAATATATATATAATTTGGTAGCTCATAATTTCATATATTATTTATGATTATATAAATTGCTCTTTGTTTAATGTTTTTGTATAGAGGCTAATGTTACTCTTTAATGAGGTCTGAACTATGTGTTTCTTGATTTATGGGCTTTTAATGACTTTCCAATGTCCTGCCACATAAAGAGAGGGGGAATGCACTTGTTGCAGGCCATATTTGAACCTGCATCCCCAAGGGAGCACCAGACCAGACCTCTTTTTAAATGTAGAAATCTCACTCGCTCTTTCTGTCGCCAGTGTTTAATATCATTAGTCAGTAGTCTTGTTTACCACTGCTGTGTAATCTGGCTTCTCTCTTTCTCAGAAAAGCTGATTAACAGCAGTAAAGTCCACTCATGTGAAGACCACAAGACTTTTTACTGTGAATGAAAGACAGAAAAGAGGATAAAGTATTTGGCAAGAGACTCAGGGTGAGAGAGGCACAGCTGAGCTTAGTTCAACATCAGATGAGCCTTTAGGCAATAAAATCAGAGAGAGTTGAGGCTAATTTACTTTTTGAAAACTTTGAGCGGATATGATTGGATTAATCTCCACTGAGTTTCATTCCAATGACTTCACAGGATTTGAAATGGTCAAATGAAATTGACACTCATCAGTTTTGAATTATTTTTTAATCAAAATGAAAAGCCTCAGTAGGCCTAAAGCACATGGAGGGTGTTTGGGTTTGATGTGTTCTTGGGTTTGATGGTTAATGTTTAAGACATCAGGCAAAGAGGTCAATAAAAGAAAGGTATCTGTTAGCTCACAGTGGTTCTCAACCAGGAAAAATGTATTTAAATCATTTAAAATAAAACAAAACAAGCTTTAAAATATCAAGATGCAAGATGATGTGATATTTCTTATTTTAATTAGTTCCCTCAACTGTCATTATCTGTGATTTATGGACCTGGAAAAGCCATGAAAATGTCTATAAAGAATGTACATTACTTTTTATGTTTCTTGATTCATGAAAACATTGAATGAACATGTACATACATGTACATATGCACATGAAGAATAGATCGTTTCTTCAAAATCTCAAATATTTTTATTCAATAGTACATTTGTGAGTTAATTAAATAATTAAAAGAAATTTAGATTGATGAACCATGAATAACTTTCAGTTCCAGAATCTTCTGAAATAATATATATATATATATATATATATATATATATATATATATATATATATATATATATATATATATATATATATATATATATATATATATATATATATATACTATATTGCAAAAGTTTTGGGACGCCTGCCTTTACATGCACACAAACTTTAATGACATACCATTCTTAATCTGTAGGGTTTAATATAATATAGAGTTGGTCCACCCTTTGCAGCTATAACAGCTCCAACTCTTCTAGGAAGGCTTTCCACAAGGTTTAGGAGTGTGTTTACGTGAATTTTTGACCATTCTTTTGGAA
This sequence comes from Pseudorasbora parva, assembly GCF_024679245.1. Lineage (NCBI taxonomy): Eukaryota > Metazoa > Chordata > Actinopteri > Cypriniformes > Gobionidae > Pseudorasbora > Pseudorasbora parva. Next base: position 33,211,261 of record NC_090177.1, read on the forward strand.
GTGCATTTGTGAGGTCAGGCACTGATGTTGGGCGTGTAGGCCTGGCTCTCAGTCTCCGCTCTAATTCATCCCAAAGGTGTTCTCTTGAGTTGAGGTCATGACTCTTTGCAGGCCAGTCAAGTTCCTCCACACCAAACTTGCTCATCCATGTCTTTATGGACCTTGCTTTGTGCACTGGTGTGCAGTCATGTTGGAACAGGAAGAGGCCAAACTCTTCCCACAAAGTTGGAGCATGAAATTGTTCCAAAATGTCTTGATATGCTGAAGCATTAAGAGTTCCTTTCAATGGAACTAAAGGGACAAGCCCAACCCTGAAAAACAATCCCACACCATAACCCCCATCCACCAAACTTTACACTTAACACAATGCAGTCAGGCAAGTGATGTTCTCCTGGCAACCACGAAACCCAGACTCGTCCATCAGATTTCCAGACAGAGAAGCGTGATTCATCACCCCAGAGAAAACGTCTCCACTGTTCTAGAATCCAGTGGGGCCGTACTTTACACCACTGCATCTGACACTTTGCATTGCACTTGGTGATGTAAGGTTTGGATGCAGCTGCTCGGCCATGGAAACCCATTCAATGAAGCTCTCTACACACTGTTCTTGAGCTAATCTGAAGGCCACACAAAGTTTGAAGATATGTAGCTATTGACTTTGCAGAAAGTTGATGACTTCTGTGGACTGTGCACCTCCCCATGCGCTGACCCGCTTTGTGATTTTACAAAAACTGAGTTGCTGTTTTTCCCAGTTGCTTCCACTTTGTTATAATACAGTTAAACAGTTGACCGTGGAATATTTAGTAGTGAGGAAATTTCACAATTTGACTTATTGCACAGGGGGCAACCTATCACAGTACCATGCTTGAATTCGCTTGGCTCCTGAGAGCGATCCATTTTTTAATAGTAGTTGTCCCAATACTTTTGGCAATATAGTGTGTGTTCAGTCTGAAAAGCACTGCAACTAAAAAACAATATATAGTGGGGAAAATTAACTTATCATTGCATACCACCACAGTGGATGATGACATTCCAAACAAAAAGTAAATTGTGTTATGTATAGCGTTTCACATACTACTATTAAAATAGTAAAAAATGCTGTGTATACTGTATAGTATACATAAATAGTTAGTATTCAGTAGTAGTAGCTGAATTCCATTTTGAACAAGTCCTGTATCTCTCTATTTCTCTCACTGTCTTTATCTTAGTATAAGTCAGTGTTCATGTGCTGCTCGTCTGCTTTCTGACCATTATGTCAAATGGCGACCCCCTCTTCTGTTTCCATAGCAACCCACACATCGTGTTGAACATAGACTTGGCCCCCACCATCCTGGATATTGCAGGGATAGATGTTCCACCAGACATGGATGGCAAGTCCATCCTCAAGCTCCTGGACACAGACCGCGTCATGAACAGGTGAGATTGTCTCCTGAAGTGTGTAATTCTTTTTTACGGGCTATAATATAGACAGGCACTTCATTTTGTCCTGATTCCACCTGATGGAATTTTGCTCAATGCAATTGTTCCCCTCCTGTGTGTCTTTGATTACATCAGCAGAATACAAAGTCAGTTCAGTACATGTTGAACAGTGTTGGGGATAAGGCATTAACCAAGTAATCAGATTACCTTTTTTTCAAGTAACTAATAAAGAAACACTACTTTTAAATGAACAAAATATCGGTGTTACTTTTTCAAATAAGTAACTAAAGTTACTTTGTTTTCCCGTGTATTGACTGACAGCTCTCTTGTCCCCATGAGCAAATTATTGCATGTTTTAGTAACTAGTAACACAGTTAGTTACTTTTTTAAGGAGTAACAAAGTAACGCATTACTTTTAAAATAAACTTTCCTCAACACTGATTTTAAAGTATATGTAAAACATAATAAATATCTCTGTGCCCAGTTCATCAGTTTAAGAAAGTTTGGTATTCACTAAGGGATAAATTCACTAAGAATGTCTTTCTATATAATTTGATTACCATTAATAAAGCATCAAATAAAGCTTAATAAATAATAATAATAATAATAATAATAATAAAGCATCTAATTTAATAGGAGTGGGAATTGATTGGCAGCCCACAAATCAATGTGATTCCAATTTTTTGAGTCCATAATACTTCTTGTTTTACATTTTCATTTGCTTGTTATTAGTTTAACTACTTGAAATATTTAAGTTTTCAGAACAGATTCAGGATCATTGAACTAAGAAATAGTTATTAGTTATGCTTTATTGAAAGCATCACAGAATCATTTTATTTCTTTTTTTCTCCCACTCCTATCTTTTATAGGAAATTCTATTTACATGCTTTCCGCAATGCGGAAACATCACAACATCAAAGCGATGCGACGCCTTTTATGAACAAGGCACAATCTATATTGTACCTACTTTGCATATAAAGTAGTTGCATTTGTGGTGAAATAATTACATTTACCATGAATACCCACATCACAGTGCTGATTCAGCACATCTGGCACCTGGATGAATTAGACTGTGGGTGGTTTGTGATTAAAACGCTGGTCACCATGTTGCAAAAACGTGCCCCTCAATGTTATCTTTTTTTAGTAGCCTACAGAATCAACAGCACTACTTCGCTATATTCCTTGATCATTTTGTAATGCTGAGTTTCCTGAGGATAATGACGTTGCATTTAGCCTAATCCTGGATCTAGCAGAGCCGCAGAAACAACACCTCGCCTCGCTTCATTGTCATTGAGTGGCAGCAGATGGCCGTCTGCCAGGCATCCTACTGGCACAGAACCCCTCATCACCATGACACCTGCTGAAATCTCATCTCTGCACTCTTCCGCTAGCCTGCGTACCTCTTTTATTTCAGATGAGAGGAAGAGATGCATATCTCAGCAGGAGATGGGGGGGACAGGAAATAAGAAATCAGGAGGGAAGAGGGTCTTTCATGAAAAATGACAGGGAGATGGAGGGCTACACCTGCCTTGTGCTCTCAATCACCTCAGACACTAATTAAACAAGTAGAGTTTTACATCGCATCTGCTTCCACATGTTCTAGTGGGTTTCTAATGCATCTTTAAGCAGTTGTTAGGGTCTCTGGGTTCTTAATAGGTAGTCAAAAGAACCCGATCTCAAGATATTCTGGTCCTAAATACTGTATGTGTTGTGCAATATAACGATTTTAGATTGCGAATGATTTAAAATGTCTCCACAATCTGCCTTTACAGAGAGTAGTTTGTATCATGCTACAATGGATATTTTATCAGTGGCAGTTCAGTGGCTGTTTTAATTATTATTATTTCTGATTACCATCTCTATCGTGGTTATGCTAACGTGACATTGCGCTTCTTCATCATCACAATAGTTTTAAAGTCTTGCCAAAACTGTTAAACCGATTTTACCCGAACGCTGTTCCTCAGCTAACAGGGAAGATTCTTGGCAAGGTTCTCGCAAAGTTATGAATCAACATTATTAGTGTTAGCAGAACGAGTTACCGGGTCTTTAATAAAGTTCTCAAACATTAGCTCAAAAACATTTTCTCTATGTTGTTCATGGAACCTTTTTTTCTGAAATGTTTTAGTTGAATGTCCGTCTAACGTTATTAACGTTATAACGTTAAAGGTCCCGTTCTTCGCGTGTTTTCGAAGCTTTGATTACGTTTACAGTGTGCAATATAACATGAGTTCATGTTTCGCGTGTAAAAAAACACAGTATTTTTCACACAATTTACTTATCTGTACAGCGCTGTTTCCTCTGTCCTAAAAATGGCCTGCTGATTTCCTTGTTGAAGTCCCTCCTTCAGAAACGCGTAACGAGTTCTGATTGGGCCAGCGCTTCCCGTGTTGTGATTGGACAGCAGTTTAGCGCACTTTGCCCAGAAAGGTCCCGCCTCTTACCATAACGGGGAGATGCAAGCGCTGAATTCTCCACGTGGGAGAGCAACAACACCACGCCCCCTTTTTTGCGTGTTCTTGTGGGCGGAGGGTTAGTCAACAAACGATTGTAGTGACGTCATTACATCCCTGCACTTCCTGCTGTAGTCCAAACCGGCCGATCGCTGTAGGCTTTGAAAGGGAACTTCTGTTAAATAAAATATCTCGCTTGGCATTGAACTTTGAGCTTTATAATTTTACAGGTATTATTTATGCTCTAACAACAACATTACACACTAACTAAAGTTTGAAAGATGGAATCGTGAAGAACGGGACCTTTAAGTTTTAGCAAAATGGAATGTACGCTTAATATTTGCGTAACCAAGAAAAAAAACTTTTTATTTATTTAGAGAACATTCAGAAATAACATTTTCATACCTTAATGGAAACGTTAGCTAAATGTTCTTGGAATACATCTTTGTTAGCTTGCTCTGACATACATTAAGTTCTCTTTCGCATCTTATTGCACTTAAAGGGTTAGTTCACCCAAAAATGAAAATTCTGTCATCAATTACTTACACTCATGACACCCCGTGAGACCTCCGTTCATCTTCTGAACACAAATGAAGATATTAGTGTTGAAATCTGATGGCTCAGAAAGGCCTTCATTGACACCAAAGTCATTTCCTCTCTCAAGACCCATAAAGACACTAAAGACGTCGTTACAAAGCCCATCTCACTACAGTGACTCTACAATCATTTTATGAAGTGACGAGAATTAATTTTTGTGTGCAAAAAAAAACTAAACGAAATAACGACTTATAAAGTGATGGGCCAATTTCAAAACAAAGCTTCGAATCGTTATGAATCAGCGTATCAATTCATGATTCGGATCACCAATGTCACATGATTTCAGCAGTTTGGTGGTTTGACACGTGGTGCGAATCACTCAATACGCTGATTCATAAGGCTCCGATGCTTAAGGAAGCTTTGTTTTGTAATCGGCCCATCACTATATAATCGTTATTTAGTTGTTGTTTTTTTACGCACAAAAACTATTCTCATCACTTCATAAAATGATTGTAGAGTCACTTTAGTGAGATGGGCTTTGTAACGACGTCTTTAGTGCCTTTATGAGTCTTGAGAGAGGAAATGACATTGGTGTCAATGAAGGCCTTTCTGAGCCATCAGATTTCAACACAAAAATATTAATTTGTGTGAAGATGAACGGAGGTCTTACAGGTGTCGCACAACATGAAGGTGAGTAATTAAGGACATAATTTTCATTTTTGCGTAAACTAACTCTTTAAAATGCAAATAAGTTCATGTCAAAAACACATAAGTAAATAAATGCAATGTGAATGTAAACAGCTAGGAGAAAATTGGATGTGTCAGTATATCAGATCAATGCATTAGCTCTTAAAGCCCATCTTTCAAGTTGAAGATCACTGTGAATGAACGTGTAGATAAATAGTATAGGAACTCGACTTCCGTGAAGAAATTAATCATAAATGTGCATTAAAACTGTTTTTTAAAAGAAATTGTGAGTAAAATTACTTCCGTTGTGAAAAACGCTCTGATCAGAAGTGACGCACCGGCCGGTAAACGTCGTCTCTTGGTAATGGAGTCAGACAGCGAAGAGGTTGCAGTTGGGATAAATGTCAACTCTTACGATGGGCTATTGCCGTGTAATTACGAGCCGCCTAGGCGAGAGAGGGTCAGGGAGAGTTAAGGGGAAGGGTAAATGGACAGAGGAGAGAGATAAAGTTGTGGTGTGAGGAGAATCGGTTGAGAATTGGGCAGGTGTCACACAGCGATTCCGGCAAATATCCGGATAATGCGACCCGGCATTTGTTCCCGGGCCGCTAGATTTGGCCCATTCACACTGCCAGCGAAATACCGTAATATGTGCGCTTTCACACACAACCCGTAACGGTCCCGGGTCGAGTTGACACGTGACATCCTGATGTGACATATAATGGTGAGCGATCTCAGCTTCAGCGCGGATAGTAAGGAGCTCCGTGGTCTCGACTTGTGTCCAGTTTGCGCACATTTCTGCTTGTTTAATTTTAGTTTCTTTTGTATACGAACACTCTCTGCGTTTAAAACACAGACTAGCTCTTCTGGCACTGCAGGGTTGTATTATTGAAAAAACAAGCTCTAGGAGTCGCACGATAACTACGTACACGTTGCGGCATTAGTTTCGGCTTTTGTTCACACAGCGCTCGTCCCGGGTCGAATCCCGCAATATTACTAGGTCCCCGACCCGGGTCGAATTTGGTAATCAATCCCGGGACGTGGTTGCTTTCACACAGAAGGCGACCCGGCAATGTTCCGGGAATATTGCGGGTCCAACGTGCAGTGTGAAAGGGGCTTTAGAATCAATGCCCATTTAAACTATAGTAAACAGTGTTTAGATAGATTCCTTAAAAAGAAAATACCTGGGAAAATGCAATTGTACCTGATTTGTTATTTTAGTGTATTTTTTATTATTTAATTGAAACATTCCTTAAAAATAGTATTAAAAAAATTACATTTCTAAGAACTTGATACGTGTTTAAAACTGTTTTTCATCATTGACTGACAATAATGTAAAATGTGTACCTTGAATGCAATGTAAGTCGCTTTGGATAAAACCGTGTGCAAAATGCTTAAATGTAAATGTAAATGTTGACCCAACAGCAAACTTTTCTTCAAAAATCCCCATGATTTTAAACTATCATTCATGTCTGTTGTGCAAATGGCGTGGGACAAAGCATGCGTAACAAAATAGGTTTGGGGTTTGAGTAATAATGCTGCCTTAGAAAGTACCACTAACAAGAGGAGTCTGAATAGGAGAAAAGGCCAGCCAGAACACTCTTAAATCTGAGAGAAACTCCTGCGGAGATCAGAGAGGGTGTGTGAGAGCACAGATCGATAGCTCATATCTGCAGAAAAGGTCAGGAGGTGCACACGGCACTTCTGTTTCCTCACCTCCATACCTCCTTCTGTTTTTCGACAGTAGAGGGGAGAAAAACACTTTAAATTGCAGGCTGGATTTCTGTTTGTAATTTTTTTCTGCTTTACTTTTTTCATTCTGTTTCAATCTCAGGCTCAATTTGTTGCTTTTAGTCATCATTTGAAAGCACTGACAGAAGGCCAATTTGCTGTTCCAGGTGATCAGTAACAAAGCCGGTAAATCAATATCCCCCCGTCTCTCCCAATTGCAGGTTCCAGCTCAGCAAGAAAGGAAAAGTGTGGAGGGACTCGTTCCTGGTGGAGAGAGGGTGAGTCAGCGCAAATGAAGTGTGAAAACACCCTAAGAGCTCTGGGTTCTTGGTGTGAAAGGTCAGTGTATGTTTATTCAGATAACATGAGATTTCCTTTTCTTCTCTGGTGACAGGAAACTACTACATAAAGTACTGAATGATGGGAAAGATATGGCTCAGGAGGAGAACTACCTCCCCAAATACCAGCGCGTTAAAGACCTGTGCCAGCGCGCAGAGTACCAGACGCCATGTGAACAGATCGGTCAGGTACAACAACACACACACACACACACACACACACACACACACACACACACACACACACACACACACACACACACACACACACACACACACACAGGAGAATCTTTGTCTCTCCTCTTTATTTTTCCTGTCAATCTCACATAATGTATAAAAAGAAAAAAAATGATAGGCACGATTACAACCACGTCGAGTGTCGAGTGTTTCATGCGTAGCATTCAAAATCCCGCAGATGTAGGAACGAAGTTATCAAACCAAATATATTTTAGATTGTTATTGTATAATAACAATGAGGCAATAATTGCCTTAAAGAAAGCATCAAAAGCAAGTGATTTATTGATCAACACTTAAAATGCGTAATGTAATATGCATGTTATATTAAGAAAATCAACTTATGTACATTATGTATTATAACAAATGCCTGCAGTGGCGCCAAATGCCTGGTGGTGGTTGTTGTTGTTGCACTTTACAGCACGATCAAATCCTTGTTTAATATTAGCCAAATATTCTCATGTGGTGGCGTAGGTTTATAAATGATAGCGCTATGCTATATTATGATTTGTAAATGGTTTGTGCAGCCTTAGAAAACTGTCTAATAACGCGGCTCATGGATTGTTGTCTGTGTAATGCAGCACTTCCGGTGTTTTGCCAGTTATTTGACATGCGTAAAGGGCATTCGGGTACTCAAAATTTAATCAAGGAATCGTGACAGCCCTACAAATATCTTTACCGTGGTTCTAAACGCAATGCATAGCACATTAAAATGATTAAGAAGATATGACATGAATTACATTAGGATCAAATCAGGCTGATGTGTTGGTGGTTTGGTGACTATTAAACACTCACACAATAACTTCAATAGCCAAAAATATAAAGTGTCACGTCTGTTCGTACTGTGCGTATAGGGAGCGCCGGAATTGCTTGCAAATGAGCAAAAACTCTATTGCTAACCTAAATATGTCACATAGACTCTTTAAAAACATAAAAATCTCAAGTTCAAACATTTGTGCATATCCTAATAAATATTCATGAGCTATGCCTTCACCAGTTAATGGCATTATGACCAGAACATACATTTATCCATCCATCCATCCATCCATCCATCCATCCATCCATCCATCCATCCATCCATCCATCCATCCATCCATCCATCCATCCATCCATCCATCCATCTATCTATCTATCTATCTATCTATCTATCTATCTATCTATCTATCTATCTTTCCGTCCGTCCGTCCGTCCGTCCGTCCGTCCGTCTGTCTATCTATCTGTTTATCTGCCCATCAGTCTGTCTTATCTAATAATTTAATATAATTAAATATAAATAAACTACTACTAATAAAACATTTTGATTCAAAGACAATGATGCTTTATTATAAAATAAATCATATTGATCTATATTATAGATTCTGATTATAGAGACAAATACAGAAGAATGACTAGAAGAGAAGAATGACAGATCTCACAGGTCACTCTCACTAGTATTTTTTACAAGTTTAGAGCAAATGTTCTTCACGAACTACAACATAAATTTTGTGAACATTTTGGGGGGACATGTAAATGATAAAAAAAATGTAATACCATATTATTACAATGGCACCTGGTAATACTTGCATGCTTGCTTGTTTGATATTTAATAACTAAAAAGTTATATTTTTAGTGATTATAAAGGCCCTTTCACACCAAAAGTGAAATGGTCATGAGATTATCAGGCTGAAGGAAATGCAAATTCACACATGTACAGTAGAGGGTGTGTAGGGGGTTAGAATGTACAGTTTGTACAGTATGAAAAAACATTTTGCCTATGAAAAATCCCCATAAAACATGAAAACTGTGTGTGTGTGTGTGTGTGTGTGTGTGTGTGTGTGTGCGTGCGTGCGTGCGTGCGTGCGTGCGTGCGTGCGTGCGTGCGTGCGTGCGTGCGTGCGTGAGTGCGTGTGCGCGTGATCTGTCTTTTGAAAGAGAAGTGAGAACAGAAAGATGTCTGAGCTGTCAAATCCTACACCTGAAATCCCATGCTCTCACTTTCACTAACAAGACTGGCCTACTGTAGTCCTCTAGGGACCTGCTGCTCATTCCTGCATTATATATCCTCCCCATCCATTTATCTTTTCTCTATCTTTTTTTATTTCTTTTTTATTTTAGGTGTTATTCCTACATCTGTTTTTCTTTTCTTTTTTTGATCAAGCAGTTTGTCTTTACGCACATTCACAAATTTGCAAAGAAGGAAAATTCAACATTTCAAAACAAGAAAAAAGGGACATTTTTATGTGCATTTGTTTAGCTCCTGATTTACTTAGAATTATGTGAATCAGGTAAACTCACCCAACATTCAATTCCCAGCACAAATAGAGTAGCACCCGGTACAATATGCAGGATTGGCCATTATTGGTTCAAACCAAGCTTGCCACGAAAACGTAATTTTTTTTACGGTAGATTACTGAAAACTGAAGCCAAAGCGTCTCTTTCGCTTGGACATAGACTAAACATTCAAATTATATATATCAGTTATATATATATATATATATATATATATATATATATATATATATATATATATATATATATATATATATATATATATATATATATATATATATATATATATATATATATATATATATATTTACTTTTCCAAAGATGGTTTCTATTATTTTAGGCAGTGTTTATCCCGCTGATGTTAGTTCAAGTGTTCATTCTTTAAATAAGTTAGTTGATGCTATAAATATGGGGGTGTGTCGTTACACTGTGTCAACACCCGTCGCATTGCAATGGCAGAAGCTGTCTACACTGGACATGACAAAGCACCCGCTGCAAAGCATTTGTCCTTCATGTCAGTACGTCATAAACAGAACCGCGCCGCTCGCATCTGGTGTAGACACGCTGTTATGATTGACAGCTGACATTGACAGCTTCTCTGAGTGCAGGAGTCACTGAGGCACCAACGGAATTTTTTGAGAACTTCGGGAGGAAATAGGAGCTTTTAACCTTAATTTCTACATTTCCATAACTGTTTATTTCACACACAAAAAATGTTGATTCTGCTGGAGTGTGTGGACACTTCACGCGCACTACTGCGCAGAGTTGAGACCCAAGATATCAGTGCCATATCTGGACACTTGAGAGAGTGAAGGCTCTCTGAAGTCATCCATATTTTTTTTAAGTCTATGGTTCAAACCCACATTTTCTTAATTTACCATTCTTTAAAGTAGGCATGAAACAGAGTATTTTCCTCCCTATTGTCACGTATAATCAACGGAAATGTCTTCTTGAACAAGAAAAAAATACAGGACTTTTCTCCATGGGGAATTGATTGGACGGTTGTGGTTTGCTATTGGTGGATCTCATGTGAGTGACAGGTTGTCCCGCCCTCACGTCAGTGACATCATTAAAGAAGAGATGTCGCTGCAAGAGGGAGGGGAAGCTATTTTGATTAAAGATTACAATGGCATGTGAATTTAAAAAATAATAATGATGAGCACAGATTAATTATTTATAATAAATATTGCAATATTCCATAAATAAAAGAATGGTCACTTTTGGTTTCACAGTGACTTTAACTTCAGGGCCACGGCAATGTAGACTAAAAAGACCAATTTCTCTCTCATCACTCTGATAGTGTGAAGCTCAGAGCGCTGTGTGTAACTTGTGTTCCTCATTACTGAAGATTTTAACGAGGTGGATTTGTGATAATTACAGCTGAGTAAGAATGCCCACACTAGGCAGGGGGTTCATTTTCACCTTTTACTTCCGGTGTATAAACACACGCATCTATACACACATACTCGTCTGGGTGAAAAGTTAATCGGTTTGGATGGTGTCGAACAAATTGTCAAAGACTGTCAAATACAGTTCAGTCACAGAGGAATGAGCTACGGATATTTTCAAAGAACGAGTAAGAATAAGATGATTTCCCATTAACCATATCAAGAGAGCTGCAGGCTTCTTGTATATATATATATATATATATATATATATAGTATGGTAATATATGGCAATACTTTGATGTGCGCTGGTATTTACATTTCAAAAAATACCACAATGTTACCATTGCAAAAAAAAAAGATATCCCTCTTTCTCTGTCTCTGCAGAAGTGGCAGTGTGTTGAAGACGCCACAGGGAAGCTGAGGTTGTCTAAATGCAAAGGCATGGCCAGTCTGTCTGCAGTGCGGAAGCCGTCTGTGTCCAGCATCAAATCCCAGATTTATCTTCAGAGCATGAGTGCCGATATCAGCGTGAACTCTGAGCCTCAAGCCTGCAACTGTGAACCCAAAAGCTACAGCACCTTCTCCAAGAATAAACTGTTCTCCAAAAAGAGTGAGTACGACTACTGCACAGCTACAAGCACACACAGCAACAAGTCCTCCAAAAAAATCATTCGTGAGCCATTCGCTCAGTTATTCTGTGGGCCTCTGCTGCGCTCTAGTGGAGGTAAAACGTCAAAGAAAATGGACTTTTCTGCAATATTATATGTATTATATACAGTATATGTATTATGTTATATAACTATTATTATCAGGATTACTCTACTTTGCTCACTAAATTTAAGGAAACAAAGACTAGTAACAGTGATGTCTTTCAAACATCTCTTCATAGTTCTTCTATATTTGTCTAATTTATTAATTGTATATATTTTTTTACTTTACTGTTCAAATAATATTAGTTGTAATAGAAGTATTTTGATTATAATTTGTAATTTCTTATGTTTTCATTTGATGATTATTAAAATTATTTATTTATTTGTATGTATGTAAGGATGTATACTACCGTTCAAAAGTTTGTGTTTGCTAATACTTTTTTATATTTTTCATGTCTTTTATGCTCACAAAGGCTGCATTAAATTGAAACATAATAACAATACAATACAAAACAAAACATAATAACAACAAAAATACAATAATAACAGAGATAATACTGTGAAATATTTTTTCAATTTAGAAGAAAATTTAAATACTTTCTGGAACATTATATAATATTAATCGTATTAATTGTTTTTAATATTATTATCAGAATGACTTTTTAAAATTTTCACTAAATTCTTTGTAAAAAAAACATCTTTCTCCCCTGTTTTTGTCCTGGACGTGTAATAATGTCAAACCCGGCATTTGACTGACAGAACTGAAATCACTGAAGAGCTACCCCAGGAACCGCTTTGCCCGTGCTGTTTCCATGGAGATGGGAGGAGACTTGTATGCAGTGGACCTGGATCATGAATACGGACCGACAGGCCCCAGGAACCTCAGCCTCGGGCAGGACGCAGCGGACGAGGAGGAGTTCAGCGGTATGGGACCCACTGCAGTCAGCCACACCAGCAACAGCCTGACTTTGCCCTCGTCCATCAAAGTCACTCACAGGTGAGGAGCGCGTGTGTGCTTCACGAGAGACACGTGACGGAGAAAACAGGGAGCGTAGTGTATTGAGAATGTGTGTGTATATGTTTCAGATGTTCCATTTTGGCCAACGATACAGTGAAATGTGATGTTGGCCTGTACAAATCGCTGCAAGCATGGAAGGACCACAAGCTCCACATCGACCATGAAGTATGACACACACTGCCGCTCGTCTGTCATCATCTGCTCACGTTGTTCCAAATCTGACTTTCAGACTGTCTTCCGGGGGTCATAAAAGGGGACGTTGCACAGAATGTTCATGTTGCTTTTTTCCATGCGATAAAATTGAACGACGTCCAGCTTCAAGCTCAAAAATATTTTTGCAAAAAGCATCTAAAAAAAAATCACCCATGTATCGAATTTCCAGTCTTACACTGTACAATGTCATCTCTTTCCCAGATCGAAACACTCCAGACCAAGATTAAAAACCTGCGTGAGGTCAGAGGTCACCTGAAAAAGGCACGACCTGAAGACTGTGACTGCAACAAATACTAGTGAGAGTGACAATCATCTCTGCATCACTGTTGGACTGTGTCTGTGTCTGTTTATTCTGATCTACTGTTCCTTCAGATTCGTTCAATTAGAATAGATAATGTACATATGTATTTAATTATTGAATCGTTTGTTATTGTAAGTAAAGTATTTAAAGGGATAGTTCACCCAAAAATGAAAATGTGATGTTTGGCTGCTTACCCCCAGGGCATCCAAGATGTAGGTGTGTTTGTTTCTTCAGTAGAACACAAATGAAGATTTTTAACTCCAACCTTTGCCGTATAATGCATGTCAATGGGGTGCATTTCTAAGAAACAAACACACCTACATTGTGGATGCCCTGGGGTAAGCAGATAAACATCACATTTTCATTTTTTGGGTGAACTATCCCTTTAATATAATATATACTTTCATTGTGTATTCCTTATATTGATTATATATTAAAATTAAAATGCATTATATATATATATATATATATATATATATATATATATATATATATATATATATATATATATATATATATATATATATATATATATATACACACACACACAATAAATAAAATATATAATGAAATGATACACATTACATAAAACTCATTTTAATATTAATTAATTAATTAATTAATTAAACTAGATGATATGTAGCAAAATAAGTAAAATATACATGAATAAATTATAAATCAATTGTTATATTTTTCTTCTTTTTCAGTTACAAATCTAAGTACAAGAGTAAACTGAGGAAATACAAAGCAGGAGGCGTTCATCCATTCAGGTGGGTTTCTGTGTCTACTGTGTGTACAGTGAGTGTGAATGCGTACGTGTTGATAATGGTTTTGATTGTTCCCTCTGCCTCTGTAGGAAAGGACAGGAGAAGGATAAGAAGGCCTGGATATTACTGGAGCAAAAGCGCAGGAAGAAGCTGAGGAAGTTACTGAAGCGTCTGCGTAACAATGACACCTGCAGCATGCCTGGCCTTACCTGCTTCACACACGACAACCAGCACTGGCAGACCGCTCCGTTCTGGACATGTAAGACACACACACACACACACACACACACACACACACACACACACACACACACACACACACACAAGCTAAGTTACCATCCAAAGTTGTGAATTTAACCTATGCACAAAATTGGGAAATTGCAAAACATTTCCAATTAAAGCATTTTACATCCAGTGAGACGAAGACAACAAAACTGTCACTTCCTGATAAATTGTCGTTAAATATCACTAAGGAAAATCTACATTGTTGCAGAAGGAGAAGCCATTGGAGGGCTTTTTTCGTATATATTAAATGAGTTGCGCCTCCGACGAAATGCAGTCATGCTATCTTGCTTTGGGAGGCAGGTGTCTGCTCGTGTCAGACCGTTCTGGAAGGGAATTATACTGAAGCACTTTGATGACTGATTTTGGCTCAGGCATTTCAGAATGACCAAAACAACATTTCACATGCTCTGCAATGAGATCGATCCAGTCCAGTTACATGACTTTTTTTAAGAGCATCAAGGCATTTATTTGATAAACGTGTTTCCATTTTCGTTCATGCATGTTTTCAAAAGGTTTTTTTGCACATTTTTTAGAAATGATGTGCTACTTGGCATTTCCATCTAGTGTTTTTGTATTTTGGTTTTTGTACCAGCAGCTATATCACCCTGTAGCACAAGACTGGTTTCCCACTGAAGCTAAGCAGGGCTGGGAAAACCAGGTTGCTGCTGGAAGAGGTGTTAGTGAGGCCAGCAGGGGGCGCTCACCCAGTGGTCTGTGTGGATCCTAACACCCCAGTATAGTGATGGGGACACTGTACTGTCAAAAAGCACCGTCTTTTGGATGAGATGTTAAACCAAGGTTGTTAAAAATCCCATCCTGGCCAAATTAGCCCATTGGCCTCTGTCCATCATGGCCTCCCAATAATCCCCATATAATGATTGGCTTCATCACTGTCTCCTCTCCACCAATCAGCTGGTGTGTGGTGAGCGTTCTGGCGCAATATGGCTGCCGTCGCATCATCCAGGTGGTGCTGCACACTGGTGATGGTTGAGATTGACCCTTCTATGTAACGCGCTTTAAATGCCTTGAAAAGCGCTATATAAATGTAACAAATTATTCTTATTTCATTCTTATTTATTTACCTAATATTAAAAAATAGGTGAATGGAAACATAGCTACTGTCAGGACTGTATCTATATGTCTCTATATTGTCTTTTTGTTTTCAGTGGGGCCGTTTTGTGCGTGCACTAGTGCCAATAACAACACCTACTGGTGCATGAGGACTATTAATGAGACACACAACTTCCTATTCTGTGAATTTGCCACCGGATTTCTGGAGTACTTTGACATCAACACGGATCCATATCAGGTCTGTGGTCATATATAAAGACTATTGTACACTATTCATCAGTACATTACACTGCAGGGAGAAAAAAAATATGTGTGTGTGTGTGTGTTTGTGTGTTTGTGTGTGTGTGTTTGTGTGTTTGTGTGTGTGTGTGTGTGTGTGTGTGTGTGTGTGTGTGTGTGTGTGTGTGTGTGTGTGTGTGTGTGTGTGTGTGTGTGTGTGTGTGTGTGTGTGTGTGTGTGTGTGTGTGTGTGTGTGTGTGTGTGTGTGTGTGTGTGTGTGTGTGTGTGCGATGGGTAGGTTTAGGGGTAGGGGCAGTGTAAGGGGATAGAAAATACGGTTTGCACGGTATAAAAACCATTACGCCTATGGAATGTCCCCACACAATGTCACAAAAACAAACGTGTGTGTGTGTGTTTGTATGTATGGCATTTTGAACACTTTTGTATTAAAACGGTGGATCGATTTGTCTAAGTAAGTCTAATTTCATAGCTTGTTTCATGTATCCTAAATACACACAATTAATTCATACTTTTTTTACAATTACAGCTTGATTGGAAATGCACAATGAAAATATATTTTGCTCATAAGTGATAGGTTTTCTTATTTTTCTTTGTTTCCTTCACACATCACGTCATATTTCAGCTCACGCTCTTCGCTCGCCACGTTCACACAGCAGCAGAATACGGCTGTCAGTCCTGATTATTTCTGATCATTAAAAAAATAATAATACTAGTAGATACATAATATAATATAATACTACTAGTAAAAATAGTTATGGAGGTTAAATTGTGAAATAATATAATTTTCTATTTTAAACATATTTAGTCAAAAATGCCACCAATGAGGAATATACAGTATTAATTTCTGTTATGTTGCAACACTCTCTGTGTGTGTGTAGTTGGTGAATGCGGTGAACACACTGGACCGGTATGTTCTCAATCAACTGCATGTGCAGCTCATGGAGCTCAGAGGCTGTAAGGGACACAAGCAGTGTAACCCACGCACACGCAGCCTCGACATCGGTGAGTCGCACACACTCAAATAAGTGACACACACACACATTTATATTGTATGCACACACACAGCTGATAGCCACACACACGACACACACACACTTTCCTCTGAAAGGACCGAAGGCAAAGGGTGACATGGAATATTACATCTTCATCATCATCATCCTCACCTGATCCCTGGCCCTGCCTTGCTTCCTGTTTTCTCCTTGTTTTTATATGCTAACAGAAACTCGTCCCATCTCCTCCTGAGCTGCTGTCCTGAAGGGTAAACCTAATGTGCCACACAGCATGCTGTCCGAGGATGTTACCATGTCCTCAGTCGTATCTGACATGTAGTCCCTGCTCTCAAAACTCACGGGGATGGGATTGAAATTCGTTTTCTGCAGTGATGATTCCAGTGATAAAAACAGAAGAGGCACTTTTATTGATTATTCACTTATTGATTCATTCAAAATGAACTCAAGGACAGCCGATGTCACGTTAAAACTTTCCGGCTTGCGATCGGATTAAATATGTTGAAAGGTCACATTAAAATGCACGACTAGAGTCAAATGTTTGTAGAAAAATGCGATTTACATTAGCAAAGAACTTCTTAGCATAGAAAGGTTGAATAGATTTTTTTATTTTATTTTTTATCATTTATAATTCAGGGTTTCTGTGGGTCTTAAAAAAAGTCTTAATTTGACCTTCCACAATTTAAGGCCTTAAAAATGTCTTAAAATTGGAGCAGAAAGTCTTCAAATCAATGTAATGGCATTAAATTAGGCCCCGAAAACATGGATGGAAAATGGAATCATAAAATGCAATAAAAGTAAAAGGAATAATTTGAGATCAAATAAAGTTGTATTTTTTGTTAAACTTTTAATTAATTGCTGTTAAATTGTCTATTTCATGATTTCAATTCATTGCTTTTTGATGAATAACATTAAATTTAACCATTAAAACAGAGCCCAAAATTGTTTAAACAGAATAAACTAATAAATTAATCAAACATATTTCATAGGGTCCTACATTTAAATAGCATAAACTGCAAAAACAAATGTATATCTAGCATTTTTTGTTTCAGTACAGATATCTAAACATCCAGATACATTTATTTGAGATGCAAAATTAAAAAAATTATTTGTTTTCGGACAAATTTAACAAAATTAAGAAAAAAAATATGCGCCATGCATTTGAATGAAGTTGTTTTTTAGTTGTTTTTATAAACCCACTGGCAGATAGTTGCTCTTCTTTTAATCATAAAATCACTTTCACAAGATTTAAGCTAATTTTTTGTCAAATACAAGTGTTGTTAATGTAACTCGTTTACATTTAGAGAACATATTGACGTGTTGTTCCCTTCAATTTATTCCTTACATTTTATTTAATTGGTCTTAAAAAGGTCTTAAATGTACTTTAATTAAACCGGCAGAAACCCTGTTAAATACATTTTGTTCAAACGTTTGGGGTTGGTAAGTTTTTCGTTTTTTTCTCTCTTATGTTCAGCAAGGCTGCATCTATATATTAAACATACAGTAGAAACAATGTGATTACATTGTAATTTATTCCTGTGATGCTAAGCTGAATTTTCAGCAGGCAATACCTTTCTTTTAAAAACGCTTTTAAAAATCTTGTTGACCCCAAACTTTTGTGTTATGCAAAAGTCCACATCTGCATAATTTGGTTAATCATAAACTTGCACACAAAAAAAAAAATTGTGGACATCTTTGACATCAGCAGTCATGAGAATATTTTTTTCTTCCTTTAAAACATTGATGAATCTATTCATCTATTGCTAACTCTGCACAATTATATTGTTAGGTGAATTTTATTTTTACATTTAGCATTGTTGAATCCTAATACCCAGTTTGAGAACCTTCGGTTCAGTATTTTATGAATATATATATATATACAAATCGTCTGAAAGGAATCCGAACTGCAGCTTCTCAGCTCAAGATAAGCAATAATACTCTACATCTGCATAATGAGCCTGTAGATTTATTATTTTCCAAAAGATGACTGTTATCAAGCTCATTTATTCAAGCCCACTTTGCCCAAGCGACTTCATTCTTGACAATGGGTGGTCTTATCTTGCCACTGCGACCTTTCACGTGACCCTTGGACAGAAGCCCAGAGGTGTTTTTCCAGTGATGCTTTCTCCTGAGGATCTTAAACATTGATGGGGTTGTACATCACATTGTTTTTACACTTTCTAACTAATGATATTGTCTTTTCTTCAGGGGGTAAAGAGAGAAGCAGCTATGATGAATACAGGTATCACTGCCAAATGAATTTAACCCCATTTTAGACTAGAAGGCTACTGTGAGATTATTTTGGATGAAGATACTAATCCACTTCTGCAGTTGTGTTGTAGACAGCTTGAAGCTTAAAGTGAATGTTGAAGTAGTCTGATTTGATGCACATCACACACACCTAAAGGCATCACAGGAATTCACTCTTCAATGTGAAATCAAGGAGAAGACATCTCTGTCACAGAGGAAGATGGAGAAACTTGAACCGATTTGATGTGTTTGCTGTTAAAGGCTCCTCTGTAGAAAACAATCTGGACATATTCTTAAAAACTGTGTATACAGTAATGCACTTGCAATGGAAGTTCGGAGAGTTTAAAACAAAAATGTGTGGTTTGTATATTTTAAAGCTGTTAATTCTTATCTACAAAAAATGTGTTGACTGTGCTGTAAAGCTGTTTGAAATGTGGAGAGACTACAGTGTAGGTGGACTAGCCTTTAGATGCCGATTTCTCCATGTAAACAATGTTCTGGTGTCCTTGCACGTATTATGTGAAAGGTACCGAGCACCAGGTATCCTGTCCTTGCCCCACAGACTTCCATTGTAAGGGCTTTATTCTAAACACAATTTCTTTTCTTCAGTTTCAATTCAATTTTTTAGAGGCTGACCGATTCATTTATCAGATAGAAAAAAGTTTTCGTTTTTACAATCTGAGGAAAAAGTTTCAATTATTTTCTCTGGTAACTGACAGCATAAATATGGGAAGTTTAGTTTCGGTCTGCCAGTTCACATTGAAAACAATTAATAAATAAATACAATATTTAATCTATCAATTTTATGCATGCCAAATGGATTTCAAGAAACTGGCAGAGATTATATGATGAACAAAATCCTAGCCTAAGGATAAATGTAATATCACACATTATACATGAATATCACACTATTGTTCAAAAATTGTGGGGTCAGTAAGATTTTTTTGTTTAGCAAGGAGGCATTAAGTTTATCAAAAGCAACATTTAGGAGCATATCCATTTTCAGCATTGATAATAATAATCTTAAGCAGCAATTATAAAAATTATGAATTATAAAAAATCATAAAGAAGGATTTATGAAGGATCATTTGACACCAAAGACTGGTGTAATGATGCTGAAAATTCAGCTTTGAAATCATAGGAATAAATTACACTTTAAATGATAATCATGCTATAGAAAATGGTTGTTTTTAATTGCAGTAATAATATCTAACAATGTTAATGTGTGTACTGTATTTTTATCAAATAAATGCAGCCATTGTAAGCATAAGAGACTTTTTTAAAAACAAAAAATGTGTACCATCCCCAAACATTTGAACTTCCTTGACAGATCAGATGTCTTCTCCTTCAGATTCTGTACTGTCTCTCTCTCTTTTTGTCTTTGTCTCTCTTGTATTGTCTCCCTCTCTCTACTGTGCCTTGCATGTATTCAGCCTTTGGTTTTGTTGTGTGTATGTGAAAGCCTCTGAGTTCTCTGATTGGCTCTGTCTATCACATGCTTGAGTTTGGGGGCTGGGTAACAGTTTGTCTTATCGTTGCTTGTCGCATTAGGCAGTTTCAGCGTCGGAAATGGCCTAAAGTGAGGAAGCCTGTCTCCAAATCGCTGTGAGTTTTGGACAATAATTCTGCTTCTCGTCCATAGGATACAATGCCACCAAGCCACTACCTTTTCTGAATCACCGTTCTCTCGCTCTCTTTTTAATTTCCTTCTCTTGAATGCATTTAGTTCTGCCTGGCCTGCATGATAGCTTGATTAGTTTGTAGAGGCGTCTATCTGCATGGAAACTGTTCGGGAAAAAAAAAAACAGTCTTGATTCTGAGCACGAGGGGAGATTCCCTCTACATGCCCCCATCATCTTCACCCCATCTCACTCAGAGCCTAAAACATTTACGTTCTTCCTGCCTTCACCATACTTTTCAGGGTTTTTCGCTGTTTATTTTCTGTTTTTCCTTTTAACGTGAAATCACAAGCATCCATCTCCATTTTGATGCATCCACTTTCAAATCAGTGCCTTAATTCATTTTGTCCCTAGATGCAAAAGTTTAATTGTTGTGGCCGTGCTTGTGTGTGTGATGTTCCCCCACAGAGGACAGATTTGGGAGGGATGGGAAGGATAACTCGTGGAACGAGGACGTCCCGGAAGACACCAACCTGTTTCCCGGCGAGTCGAACTGGTCCGAACTTGAACCTTTGTACAGACTTGACGAGCACGCCTACGATCTCAAACTCAACTTCACCCTCAGCCTCGAGGACTGGGCTCATTTCAGCCGCTCCGTGGACCACATGTTCACGCTCCTCAGCAACGACAACCAGCCGTACTATCCGCCCCGCCCTGAGGACAAACAAACAGAGAGAGGCCACGCTCTGGTTTCGTCCAGCCAATCTGCTTCAGCCATTTACCTGACCACTCTGGCCACACCCGCTCTTTTATTGAGGGAAGCTGGTGTTGAGGTTTTGAGAGATGCTTTGGGGCTGAACCAGCAGGAACGTCCCTCTTCTTCTTCTTCTTCTTCTTCTTCTTCTTCTCTTTCGTCCCATGCAGATGGGTCGCAGATGGACAATGCACGGTTGGACGCTCCTCTTGGAGAACTGAAAGGGGACAAACAGAGAGAAGGGAGGGACGGCGATGAAGAGGAAGAGGAGGAGTTTGTTCAGAGACGGACAGGAAAGTTAAGCTCCACCCACTGCGACTGCAATGACATTTTGCAGGAAACGGTTTGACTCTCATGTAATACTCCTCTCTTAATGCCGTCCCTCGTCGGAAAGACATCTAAATTTGACGGAAGTGAAGAAAGAGGAGGATTAACGCCAGCAGTCCTTTGGTTCTTTTTTCTTCTCTCGCACCATTATCAACTGGCCTCAGAAGCACGGCGACATTTTCAGCTACAGATGGGCCGTTTTTCCAATTTGTCCATAAGATAGGCTAGGCTTTTAACTTAGAAAGATTCTTCACTGTTTTTATTCATTTACCTTTTATTTTTTTGAAGGCATTTAGGGAAGGTTGGGTGGGGGGTCAAAATTCAAAGCAGTAAAACTTCCGTTCATACTTGATTCAGTTTGAAACTGGTTTTGCACCACAATCCTTGATATGGCTGCTTCTCTCATGTTTGGAGTCTCCAAAAGGTGTCTCACTTCGTGGGACATTGTCTCATACAGCCTTACAACTTCACTGAACATCACCTCAGATAGGCCAATGGCGAACGTGTGTGTGTGTTATGTGAGTGTGTGAACATGCTGTATAAGTCAAAGTGTGATAAATCACAGCTTTCTGATGTCATTTGTTGCTCCCAGTGTATGTTATAGCATTATTTTGTTTATGCTTAAATAATGGAACATTTTTTTGACCAGTTGAAATTTCTTAGTTTCTTTGCAGCATTATGAGTTAAACCAACGAACCTCAAAAGAAGAAAAAAACAAAAGGTTCATTTGATGTATCTGTCATTATTTGTGTTTGACAAAAAAAAATAAAAAAGGTTTTCCCTCAAGCACACCAAGAAAGAAATTTTACCACGCCATATTTGTAACCTGTTTTTTGGTAACCTTAGCTTGTTCTTAAATTTTTTGCTATACACAGTGCTACTAATATCAGAGCAAATATATGAAATGGATGTATGTATTTTAATGTGTGTTTGCATTGTAAATGGTTAAAGGATATTTTTACCACACATCTGAAGCGTAACCGACCGCCAGACATAAACGGACATCACTCCAGCTTCAGGTTTTATTATTTATGCAGCATATTTTCTAACAGTTCTTTAATACACATATTTGTTTTTGTTTTTATGGTGATGTTTCTGAGATTGTTTAAATTATTAATCCACCTTCCTGATGTGTTTCATCCCTGTGTTTTGAGATCAGTTTGGTTTTTAGATGATTGTGATCGAGATTATAATGTTCAAGAGGGTAATCTGATCCCCGATCAGTCCACTTACTCTGGGATACTTCATCCGTACAGGTCATTGTGTTCACATATTTCATATCAATGTACAACATCCACCCCTCGCCTCTCGTGGCTGTACTAAAAGCAGTTATGTCTGAGATTGTGTATGGTTGTTTTGAAAACCAAACGGTCATAATTATTGTAAAGATGTACTGTGTAGATACTGGAGGATAGGCGACAACTTGGAGAGGAGGAAAAGTTTTCCTTTGGCACTTTCAGAGGGAGGGTTGTTTTTGAAATAGAAATTTAAAAGAGATGAGATGGTTTTAACAAAGTCTTGTACAGTTCTATAGATTTATCATACCTATATTTTTGTTTTGGTTTACCAGTGAACATTTGATAGTGCTCATTACTTTGTGAATAAAGTGTTGAATGCCTAAATTCCTTTCTATTATTGTGTTTTTTCATAAACCAACAGGTGTCTTCCATATTATTTAAATCGGTTAAATATAGTTTAACATTCTAGTGCATCTGAGTACACAACTGCATAAGTTTATTATTATTATTAATATTAGTTTTGGTCTTTGTCTGCAGCTATGCCAGCTGCCAACATGTTGTGTATTAGGAGTAGCCAGTGAATCAATTAATCATTCACTTTAAAGACGTTGATTAATTCAGAAACTCCTGCATGTTGCTCAGTGATGCATCATATTGGCTTTTTTGGATATATTGTCATTGATTTGCAAAAAACAAACTGTTAATATTGTGTCTAAAATATAAGTAGGATATTGAACTTCTTGAAGTCACCATGGAATGGAATGATCCGCTGATTCATAACGGTTTGAATCTTTATTTGAGGATTGAAAACAAACCCGGAAGAGAAGACAATACTGATAAAGTCGTAGTTTTTGTTATTTTTGGACCAAAATGTATTTTTGATGCTTCAAGAGATTCTAATTAACCAACTGATGTCACATATGGACTACTCTGATTATGTTTTTATTCCCTTTCTGGACAAGTGTGCTTAGGCCTACACTTTCATGAAGGAACAGAAAATCTCTCAGACTAAATATTAAAAATCTTTAACTGTGTTCCGAAGATGAACGGAGGTGTGGAACGACATAGAGTGAGTCATTAATGACATACATTTCATTTTTGGGAGAACCCTTTAATTAAAAGGAGGCCATTTTGCGCCCCAAACCTGACATCGTAAGCACGCTACGTCGGCAATAGGCCTACTGCTTATGTAGGCTACACAAAAACTATGTAGACTATCGTTTAAATCTGGCTGGGTGATTACTAAAAAATTCTGTGGTGTGACAAACTCAGAATTCGTTAAATGTAGACTTTACAGGGAGTTTAAAATAAAATTAAAGGTAGGCCTACTGATATTCTGAACAATGCTTAGGCTACTGCTCACGTGGCATTTCTTAATTTAATATCACTATATTTTCATTATCATCCTAAATGAACCTCGCCAACCTTTTTTTAAACGATATATATATATATATATATATATATATATATATATATATATATATATATATATATATATATATATATATATATATATATAATTTTGCTATTTACAGCTTCTGTACTTGAGAACTAGCACCATTTAATAAACACAGCGGGCATGTACTGCCATGCCTCACCAGCAGATGGCGCCTCTCCTCCTCAAACTGTAAACAGACTGTGAGCGATCACCGCGCTTCAATGAAACTACAGCAGGCTGCAGATCGGATTACTCGAGCATGGCCCAAACTGAAGAGGGCGGGGGGATAACCTACTCCACTGTCTGCCTCAAACTCCAGCGGGGCAGAGAGCCTGAAATCCACTTTCACAGTCTCGGTGCAGTCTGCTCAGTTTCTGCCAGAGGACACATCTTATGCTTTCACTCCCATTATTCCAAACAATGTGAGGAACATGGCTGACAGAAGGTAAGATTAATCTTTTTTGTGTGTTTTGTGGATAGCCTACATGTTGCAGTTGCACAGTGCAGTTCAGCTCTGTGATATCTCTGATAGAGAATCGCGTGGGTTACTTTGATATTGAAAACAATGTTTGTTCATAGTGGCACTTTACTGGGATATAACTTCATCAGCCGATATCGTTGCTGACTGTATTGACAAGGTGTTATGCACAGGATATGTGTATGGGCAAAGTTCACTAAAAACTACTTTGAAACCGATTATGATGTTGCTCTCCGATTTTAAACTGATTTAATTGATTTACAGTATACTTAATCAATCTAATAACTCTGTGTCATTCCATGAAAAGTATAGTGTCCCACTTTACTAATGTAAAACTGAAAGCAACTTTGACTACATTATGTCTTAAATGTAGCCATTTTGTTTACACAATAATAATAATAATAATAATAATAATAATTTATCCTCTTTCTCCATGTTGCTTTTTAGATCTGTTCTTTCTCATTGGTCCCTGCATTTAGCAGTTAACATATATTAGTGAATATGTTGATATAAAATATATGGAAATAAAAGCTTTTTTTAGGTTTTAATATATATATTTATATATATATTTTTTAATTTTTTACTAAGCATAATATTGTATTAAAATGACGTCAGTTGTGTGGGGGGTTTAAATAGTCATGTCAACACTGTTATCATAATTCTTTAAAACTAGATATGTTAATTATACTCAATTCAAGTGCATTTTGTCAGCATAATACACACTTTGTACTGACTTTACCTTGAGCAAGATGCTAATAATGGTAAATAAACTGTAAAACTGTCAACCCTGTAACCTTTTACCTTCTTACATGACTATTTGTCATATTTTTTATTTATTTTTCATATTATCTTCAGATGGGGCAATGCAATTATTAACACTTTAAATCATTGTTTGTCTGATTAAATTCTTAAATGCTCAATGCGGCTCGAATGTAAAGCCTGAATATGGGGAAAACAGTCATTTATGTCTTAAGTGTCAACCCCGTTACCATCATAATTCATAATGACATTGATTTATATATCTATCTATAAAAAAATGTCTCTGTGGCATCATTCTTTAATGTAATTGTCTTTCTATCTTTAATTTTAATAATAAGTAATAATCGTGATATAAGATTTATCCTAGTCCCCACCCTAGACATGAACTATATTTAGTTGGACGTTATGATTATCAGAAAATAAGCCTCTGTTGTCCATATTAGATGTGCAGATCAGAACAATGATGGATTGATCAGGCGGGCCGATTGATGAACAGATGCCATGCGTCTGTTGCGGGCTGGTCCAGTGTCGTCTTCCAGGTGTCAGCCTTAATGGAGTTAGGATGGATTTTGACATGTTTTATTAATCATGTTGCAATGCCATATCCCTTTGCGTTCTCAGAAGACCTCCTCTGAAGCCAGGACAAACACTGACAGCTTTTCTGAACTATTGAAATATTCACAAAGCCATATGGATGGAGTTACTATTAGACTGAAAGTTTGATCATGGCCCCAATTGCTCGCTCACTTATTTATCCATGCGTCGACTGATTATGAATTAGTTAACTAAAGGAATAATTCAGACAAAATGACAATTCTTTTGAGAAAGTATTATCTCATATCTCTTTTGAGATATTTTGAAGAATGTCCAAGTTGCTTTTTTGCATAAATGTAAAGTGCAAAAATAAGCAACATAAAAAGTAGACTACAACTTATGTGCTATATTACAAGTCGACTTAAGTCTGTTCATTACACAAAGTTGCATTTCTGATATAATGTAAGTTGACTTTGTCTAAAAAACGACTACTTTAAACTTGTAGTTAAAACTAGTTAACCCTATCCATATGTCCAGCAAAGATGCGAAGAAACTTGTAAAGAAATGCATTAGTTTGTGTTATGTGCCGCTTCAACACATCTCGCGTTCTGCTCTTTTACGCTGCCAGCAGACGGATGTTTCCCGTCAACACGAAACGCATGTTGGACAACAGTCTGACCCTATATATCGTCTCTATGTTGCTATAGCAGCGTTTAAATGTCTTTATAGTTGCTTGAAAGAATTGGTGGAGCTCTTATTGGTTTGCGGCAAAGCCTTAATTACTAGTTGCTTTTTGGATCTTCTCGGATGAAATTACAAATTGGCTTGGCATGGCTAGAAAACATCTGAGGAACCCAAACCAAATTCCTCGTCCCTGATGGAAACATCAAGATGTTTCTTTGGTTCTGACCTCTATTAAAAGGTTTTGGCTTTTTCTTCTCCAGTCTCTATTTATTAATATGCTCATTTTATATGAAGTTGAAGTTTTGGAGTAAATCTTTTGGGCAGATGGTAGTTGCGTTTGCCGTTCCCGTGCTTTAAGACTTAATATGGAATGGCAGAAAGATTGTTGAAAATGAAATGGCCTTTTGTGATAGATGTGGGCCAGATCAGATGGAAAACGAGTTTGTGGGTGTGTTTTCAATCCAGACTTGGCTCAGCTGTATCGGTATGGTTTGTGTGTGAGATGATCTATCTTGGCCTCCTCCATTCACTTGTAGTATTACTGTACAGAGGCTCACACACAAAGCAAAGCTGCCTCTCCCGGTGGAGTCTTCCCACTGTGTCCTGTTTTAGAAGACTTTAAACGGGGGACTTTGTGAGTTTTTCCAGAGAACTGGAAATGTGTTTCTCAATGTCAGGAGCACATCTCGAACCTGCATGAACATATCAGGCAAATACTGTTGTGTAATAATTATGATGATGATGATGATGATGATGATGATTGCGTTCTTTAACTTGTTTGATTTGGCTTGTTTAAATAAGAAACCTGGTCTTTATTTCAATCTCTCAGCAACCATTGTTTCTTTTAGAGTCCAGTATACATCGATCAGGCGTAACATTATGTAGTGAATAAAACTGATTATCTCTTCATCACAGCACCTGTTAGTGGGTGGGATATATTAGGCAGAAAATTAGCATTTTGTCCTCAAAGTTGATTTGTTAGAAGCAGGAAAAGTGGGCAAGCACGTTTGACCAATTGTGATGGCTAGATGAATGGGTCAGATCATCTCCAAAACTGCAGCTCTTGTGGGGTGATCCCGGTCTGCAGTGGTCAGTATGTGGTCCAAGGAATGAACAGCGTTGAACCGGCGACAGGGCTCATGGCTCATTGATGCACGTGAGTGTCTGCAAACCATTCCGGGTTTTTTTTCTTTTTTTTTTTACTGTTGAACACATTAGTCATAAATGAATTCTTTAAATGCCATCATAAATAATGAAGAGCTCTGTTGAGTATCATTTCACAAACAGCACTAGCACATATCACCCCTATATCATCTGTGTGTGTACAATCTTCATTGTCACATTATTAAACTGGCATATGCTCTCTGAGTCACGTTTTAAAGCAGCATTCCCAGAGTTGGTGTGTATCTGCTGAATATTAACCCAATAGTGTTGAAGTAAAAGCGTTTAGCCTGGAGTGGCAGTCATTAAGAGCACAGTAGGGCATGTCTGCGGCTGTCTGAAAATATCTCACAACCCCCACTGAGATGATAGGAAACTGAGCCAGGCAGCATTCAAAATCTAACCCTGCTCTCCCTTTGGCAAGGTGGGGTTTTCTTTACTAGTCAGAGTCAGCTGAAACTGTTGTCTATGGACACGTGTTGGCCTGGTTAAGAGAGTAAACAGCTATTTTATTATTTGATTTACGATATTGAATGCGTTCGATTTTGATTTGTGAGAAAATGTGCAATCTCAAGAAATAAGCGTGAAGGTCCACCCTTAACACCCTTAAACCTTACCATCAGTAGCTGGGGTTCCAATAAAGATTTGCATGAAACTTTTGTGATTATTTTCTAAATGTCGATTAAAAAACTATTGCAAAATAACAGTTTTCATTAACCGATGTTTCTCTCACGATAAGTCATTTCAGCGTGGATTAATGTACTAATAAAATTATTTATTAAAAGACCAAACTCAGTTAACATCATTCTAATAAAGCATACAGAAAAGCAGATGAGCCCATAATTTGACGAAAGAAGCACATTTGTGTATAGGGCGAGAAAGCTTATTACAATAGTTCTTCCTCTGTGTTTATGACAATCTAGGTGTGAGTACAGATGAGTTTTTTTCCAAATCACTAAACCTCCCTTTGTTTTATTAATAATGTATAACGAATTGTGTCTTTTGTTCCTTTAAGCCTCATTAGGCGTTTTCTTGGTTTTCTATGGGAAGAAAAATCTTAACATGTCATTAAACGTTCATATTCTGGACTCATTTGCTTTTCTGTACATAGTATGCTTTATTAGTATGGTGTTTACTGAGTAATTTTAAATCATAAAATTATACGTTTTAAACACATGGTGGAATTGGCAGACGTTCAAGCGCCGTGATAGTGAGTAAAAGTGTTTTTGAGCATAAATATGCAGCTATAATGCATGTAGATTTTGAATTGATATTTCATTTCGATATACCATGGTTAAACACTTAAAACTGATCGTAGTGTTTATATCTTTATAAGACTCTTTACAAGACTTTGTAAGACTTTATTGCACTCCGAGAGCCCCCTCGTGGTCGGGAGTTCGTTGTGTAGTGGCTTGTTTCCATTGTGTAGTGGCTTGTTTCCGCTGTGTAGTGGCTTGTTTCCACTGTGTAGTGGCTTGTTTCCGTTGTGTAGTGGCTTGTTTCCGTTGTGTAGTGGCTTGTTTCCATTGTGTAGTGGCTTGTTTCCGCTGTGTTGTGGCTTGTTTCCGCTGTGTAGTGGCTTGTTTCCGTTGTGTAGTGGCTTGTTTCCGCTGTGTAGTGGCTTGTTTCCGTTGTGTAGTGGCTTGTTTCCGCTGTGTAGTGGCTTGTTTCCGTTGTGTAGTGGCTTGTTTCCGCTGTGTAGTGGCTTGTTTCCGTTGTGTAGTGGCTTGTTTCCGTTGTGTTGTGGCTTGTTTCCGTTGTGTAGTGGCTTGTTTCCGTTGTGTAGTGGCTTGTTTCCACTGTGTAGTGGCTTGTTTCCGCTGTGTAGTGGCTTGTTTCCGTTGTGTAGTGGCTTGTTTCCACTGTGTAGTGGCTTGTTTCCGTTGTGTAGTGGCTTGTTTCCGTTGTGTAGTGGCTTGTTTCCATTGTGTAGTGGCTTGTTTCCGCTGTGTAGTGGCTTGTTTCCGCTGTGTAGTGGCTTGTTTTCGTTGTGTAGTGGCTTGTTTCCGTTGTGTAGTGGCTTGTTTCCGCTGTGTAGTGGCTTGTTTCCGCTGTGTAGTGGCTTGTTTCCGCTGTGTAGTGGCTTGTTTCCGTTGTGTAGTGGCTTGTTTCCGCTGTGTAGTGGCTTGTTTTCGTTGTGTTGTGGCTTGTTTCCGTTGTGTTGTGGCTTGTTTCCGTTGTGTAGTGGCTTGTTTCCGTTGTGTAGTGGCTTGTTTCCACTGTGTAGTGGCTTGTTTCCGCTGTGTAGTGGCTTGTTTCCGCTGTGTAGTGGCTTGTTTCCGCTGTGTAGTGGCTTGTTTCCGCTGTGTAGTGGCTTGTTTCCGTTGTGTTGTGGCTTGTTTTCGTTGTGTAGTGGCTTGTTTCCGCTGTGTAGTGGCTTGTTTCCGTTGTGTAGTGGCTTGTTTCCGCTGTGTAGTGGCTTGTTTTCGTTGTGTTGTGGCTTGTTTCCGTTGTGTTGTGGCTTGTTTCCGTTGTGTAGTGGCTTGTTTCCGTTGTGTAGTGGCTTGTTTCCGCTGTGTAGTGGCTTGTTTCCGCTGTGTAGTGGCTTGTTTCCGTTGTGTAGTGGCTTGTTTCCGTTGTGTAGTGGCTTGTTTCCGTTGTGTAGTGGCTTGTTTCCGCTGTGTAGTGGCTTGTTTCCGCTGTGTAGTGGCTTGTTTCCGCTGTGTAGTGGCTTGTTTTCGTTGTGTAGTGGCTTGTTTCCGCTGTGTAGTGGCTTGTTTCCGCTGTGTAGTGGCTTGTTTCCGCTGTGTAGTGGCTTGTTTCCGTTGTGTAGTGGCTTGTTTCCGTTGTGTAGTGGCTTGTTTCCGTTGTGTAGTGGCTTGTTTCCGCTGCGTAGTGGCTTGTTTCCGTTGTGTAGTGGCTTGTTTCCGTTGTGTAGTGGCTTGTTTCCGCTGTGTAGTGGCTTGTTTCCGCTGTGTAGTGGCTTGTTTCCGCTGTGTAGTGGCTTGTTTCCGCTGTGTAGTGGCTTGTTTCCGTTGTGTAGTGGCTTGTTTCCGTTGTGTAGTGGCTTGTTTCCGTTGTGTAGTGGCTTGTTTCCGTTGTGTAGTGGCTTGTTTCCGTTGTGTAGTGGCTTGTTTCCGCTGTGTAGTGGCTTGTTTCCGCTGTGTAGTGGCTTGTTTCCGCTGTGTAGTGGCTTGTTTTCGTTGTGTAGTGGCTTGTTTCCGCTGTGTAGTGGCTTGTTTCCGCTGTGTAGTGGCTTGTTTCCGCTGTGTAGTGGCTTGTTTCCGTTGTGTAGTGGCTTGTTTCCGTTGTGTAGTGGCTTGTTTTCGTTGTGTTGTGGCTTGTTTCCGTTGTGTTGTGGCTTGTTTCCGTTGTGTTGTGGCTTGTTTCCGTTGTGTAGTGGCTTGTTTCCGTTGTGTAGTGGCTTGTTTCCGTTGTGTAGTGGCTTGTTTCCGCTGTGTAGTGGCTTGTTTCCGCTGTGTAGTGGCTTGTTTCCGCTGTGTAGTGGCTTGTTTCCGTTGTGTTGTGGCTTGTTTCCGTTGTGTTGTGGCTTGTTTCCGTTGTGTAGTGGCTTGTTTTCGTTGTGTTGTGGCTTGTTTCCGTTGTGTTGTGGCTTGTTTCCGTTGTGTAGTGGCTTGTTTCCGCTGTGTAGTGGCTTGTTTCCGCTGTGTAGTGGCTTGTTTCCGCTGTGTAGTGGCTTGTTTCCGTTGTGTAGTGGCTTGTTTCCGCTGTGTAGTGGCTTGTTTCCGTTGTGTTGTGGTGATTTCATTGTGTTGTGGTTTAATTTAGTACTACTGCACTACTGGGCCACCATACTTTTGGCTGTCTTGTAGTGATGCATAGTTTCATTGTTAACATGACCTTCATTTCTGATCTAAAACAAGGCTGAGTGATTAGGTTTGATTTGCTGCTTTGACCCTACCTGTAAAGAGGCACCATGTGAGTTAAACCTTAATATATTGCCCTGTTTCTTTCCAGTGTGTGACCACAAAAAACAACTGTAAGAGACATTAGCGTTAACCCACCTAAGTCTTTCAGGTGTCAGTGGTCTTTGTGTTTCAGGAGAGTGTGTAATGTAGATACCAGTCAGCAATAAGTCTCTCTTTTTTTTTTTGTTGGAGGAAGTTCACCACATGCTTCTTTCCTCGGATGAGTGAGACTTTGGCCGCTTGAGGAAATACAACAGGAGGACAAGCACACACACACACACCTGCCCTGGAGGCACATCTCTATGTTTTAGTCTTTTAAGTCCCCTTTAAATCCCTGTTAGAAAGCTTTGTTAAAGGAGTGGCAGAAATTAAGCGTGTTTCTTCAGTATTCCCAAATGAGCTTGAGACGTCCCTCGTCTGTGCTAATGGACTTTTCTGAATCCCCTCACATGACCACCCTGGCCCATCTGAAACACTCACACTTGTCCGCTGATCCACCCCTTACACACGGCCCGGCCTGCCATGCTGAACTTGCTCATCTGCCTGATAAGAGTGGTCATGACCCCAGAGGACTGTGGGCTAGGCAATCCTGTGTGTGTGTGTGTGTGTGTGTGTGTGTGTGTGTGTGTGTGTGTGTGTGTGTGTGTGTGTGTGTGTGTGTGTGTGTGTGTGTGTGTGTGTGTGTGTGTGTGTGTGTGTGTGTGTGTGTGAGTGTGTGAGTGTGTGAGTGTGTGAGTGTGTGAGTGTGTGAGTGAGTGTGGAAACAAGCATATGAATCATACAGGAGTTTTATTGAAAATGTAAAAAGAAAACAGAAAGTTTTGTGTAATTGGTAGGTTCATTATGTCTATGGAGAGTCCCCACAAAGATAGTGTGTGTTCTCAGATTGAGGCATGCGCTCGATCAGCGTAACTTTTCACCTTGAAAGATTTGCATTGTCGGAGGCTTTAGTTACACTGTGATTCAAACAGATGCAAATAGTTCTGGAGGAAACATCTTTAACTAGTCAATAGAAGGCTTCTTTTGGTTCATAGTCAGTATCCCGTTCTCTGACTACTGTGGCAACTGATATTTCCTCGACAACTGTTGGCAGGTTGATGGAGTGATGTTGTGATTGGCAGCTGAAGGTCTGGACAAATGTTAATACATAAGGCATTGTGCTACACTGTTTGCTGAGTAAATGTCACTGATGATATTTTGACCAATCAGTAAGCACTTGTGGCCAGGTGCATGATGAATGGGACAGTGAAGTCATAGAGGAAGTCAAGCCCTTGAGCAAATGAATTAGGTCACACTTCTGCTCCCTAGGGTACAGTCCAGGGGATTGTTCTCAAAGGATGCGTTCCTTCAACAAAAAACAAAAAACAAAAAAAAAAATGACATATTTCAACTGTAGGCAGATATTTCTTTGTTTGCTAGTTTGGAACAGTTCCTTTTAGCTATTACATGTCTTGAGAAATATTCCAATGAATGCTTTTGTTGCAAAAACTTAATTATTGAATATTTTGTTACTTTCAGGTGGTTGAACTTGTCGTGAATAGGACTAAGTGACCTAACCTTTCTGGTCCGCTCACACACAGACTTGGCTGGTATACCCGTTTTGAATGGGTGGACACTGGACACATACATCTGCCACATCCACCTTTTGTGTCTTTTTTTGTAATTCTTTTTGAGGGTTTTCCTTTCTGATTGTGTCTCAGATTAAATGGTCTCCAGTGACCTCAGCCTATGTATGAACTGTAGGGCTCAGCAGTGGAGGATGGAGGACACGTCTGGCCTGTGCACTCCATCCACGCCGTCCATACCTCTTCCTTCCTGTCTGTCTCTTTTGGAAGAGCAGAGAGGTGTGGATTGAGTTAAAAAAAAGATTAAAAAGAGGTGTAGGCCACAGTCCCACAAATAGCTCAGTGGATTATATACTCAAAGGTGTTGAAGGTCATGGAGTCTCATACATTAGCTTAGGACTACATCACAGATATATTTTGGAATATGTCTGGTCTGGAATTATAAGCCTTGCAATGAGAAAAAAAACCCATCATTAATGTAGTAATATAGACAAACGAAATGGTTATAGTGCCATGATGCTCATGTGGGCAACTGAAGTTTGAATCCGGCTTGCAACATTTCCTGGTTAGGGCTGTGTTGACACTATCAGTTAATTCATTTTAATCATTAATTTTGATTAACCAATATCAATTCTCGAATCCCAAGATGTGACTTTTTTCTTATATCGATGCTGAGAATCACTGCTGTTTTCTGTTGAATAGGTTTGATATTATGATAATCCAGCACTAGTTGATGATAGAGCTTTAGTAATTAGAACTAGCTGTTGGTAACCAGGTATGAATGCATATTTGTCATTTAACTGAACTTTGAACTGATGGTTGTGCTTAAGATATTGTTGGTGTTTCTGGAGAAAAAAAAGATAATAGTAAGAAGATGATCATTCTTATATTAATTCGACTACTAATAACAATATACAATGTACTAAGAATTGATGCTCTGCTGGGTTCATGAATATTAATCACGTTGACGGCATTCGCTCAAACTGATTTGCTGAAATCAAAAGGAGCACAGGAAAAGATGAGCGCCAATGAGATTGCCGTTTGCACATTTGTCCTGACCACTACTGTAAAAAGCTGCATATCTTCTGCTTGTTCCTAAAAGCTGAATAATTCTAGATGAACTCTGGTATTTTGACAGGAAAATGCAACAAAGAATATTGTTAACATGTAGCGAGTTCTCCCCATTCTTCTCCCTTGACTTTATCAGACTTGTCTGATGTCTCCTCTCCACGTCCCCCCGACTGTCTCATAGACAGTAAAAGATTGCCTGCGAGCGCCTCCTCTTGTCTATACGGTAATTTCTCTACTGTGTGACAGAGTCGCGTTGGTTATGACGCAATAGTTAGCCTATTTTTTACAAAAACAGCTTCTACGGGACAATAGTGTAAGATACAAGGTCATGGAGCCTTTTATGCATTGTCGTGTTTCTTTATAAATAAACAATGGACAAATTGAGTCTTTAAACGCCTCAGATGTAAAGTTATTCACTGTCAAAGTGACTCAAAAATGAATGGGAGTCAATGGGATGCTAACAGCAGGTGATGGCTTGGTTAGCAATGGACGCCCCTATGGGTGGAACGCTTTCCGAGTGCTAGATTATCCCCTTGGTATAAACATGAATGGAATTTACACCGCAGCGCCATCACACCTTGATGGTCATGACAAGAACAGCATGTATAGTTATCTTTATTGAAGTGAATTAGATTTTAATCGCCGTCATGCATGAATTAATTATATATTTTTAGCAATTTTACATATAATAATCCACGATAATCACATGACAGAAAAATGAAAAAGCACCTCAAAATAACACTGTCAATATTTTTGACAAATTTCACAAATCACGTTTTCAGGCGAGCCCATGTCTTATTTAGGGGAGCCGAGCTCCCCCGTAGTTCGCACCCTGGTCAGAGTGTTCAGCGAGTGAAAATATATCTGCTAAACTTATTCTTAGCCTCTAATACACACACATTGGCGAGCAAAATCCAAGAAATTAATTTTTATCTAATGATGGATATTATTTAGTCGCCCAGAGTGAACATTTACTCGCATGTGCGAGTATTTTACGCAAATTGTAGAGGATTGACATTGTAGAAGAACATAATTATATAATAAAAGAATTGATATAAAAACTGCCTTATGTGCAATTTAAATGTTTATTTACAACATTTGAGAATAATTGGCATTT
This sequence comes from Pseudorasbora parva, assembly GCF_024679245.1. NCBI lineage: Eukaryota > Metazoa > Chordata > Actinopteri > Cypriniformes > Gobionidae > Pseudorasbora > Pseudorasbora parva. The sequence continues at coordinate 33,246,729 of NC_090177.1, forward strand.
ACTGTACCTGAAATTCATTTGAAAAAGTCCTGGAAAGGTCATACAAGTTTCTATCGTTTATGAAGATAGCTGTTCTCAACATTACAATACTTTTAATAGTGTTCAACTGAAAACATTTTTTATTGCATTGCGGTAACATGCTAATTTTAAGAAAAAACGAATGAAAATATGTACTTTAAGCTGATGAACTTGAACTTTTCAAGAAGGGATTCCACAGTTCTTCGCCATTTCGACTAACCCTCTGACTAGCGTTCCCTTCCTTCAGTTTCCTGCCTATCAAACCTAGCGCTGAATTTCGCAATGGTATGAAAATCACAAGGGTCTGAAGTAAAACTCTGCTGCCCCATGCATTACCCTTTAACCTCAGGGGCAGGAATGTGGATCCCTGCCCTCTTGAGATCCCTAATCAGGCATCTCGCTCATTAACAGTGAATGGGAACCAGGCTAGTTTCAATGACAAACACTGCCATTGTCCGTGATCGTGGAGTGTGGTTAGCACACACGCTAATGTTGGAATGCTAATTCCTTTAATTATGAGTGAGGCCGCATTAGCAACTAGCTAATTGCTCGAGCATGACTCAGCTCTCGTAAATGGAGTGGAAATAAAAACTAAACTTCTGAAATTGCATGTAGTTAATATGTTTGTGGGGGAAATGCATCAGTTCTACCGCTAAATTGAGGAATATGTTTATCTATTTTCAAGCCATACTGGCCTGCTGTAACTCTGTGGGAGCTTCAGTTATTTCACCAAGATTGTTAATCCAGCTGCCATTTTAAATTAGGAAAGGAAGACGGGGGTGGGTGGTTGTCGGTTTTAGACCGTCCTATCAGTTACTATGTTTGTGAGGAGAGTGTGTGGTGTGAAGCTGTCTGGTGAAACTCTAGCCGAGAGCACAGCAGATGAAGCGAGCCCTTCCTCTGGGAGCCGCGCTGATGGGATCTGACTCACCGTTTCATATTTGATTGCAGGAGGCCCACCGTCACGTCTGTTCTAGAAGTTGCCTTCATCAACTCTCTCCAAATGGGTTTTTTTGTGCCTGTCTGTTCGGATAATGAGGTTGAGCATGAGGTGGACAAAACCGAAAAAAGACAGCAGGAAAATGTCAATATTTCCAGACAGGACAGGCACATTCAAAAGCCATGCTAATTTACATAATGCAAAAATAAATATTCAGATTATTCAGTCTTTGACAAATACTTTTACCTAGCAATGTACATGGGGACATATAGGCCTTGGATTGTCCACACTAAAACAGTTTTGTTTCTTTTTTCTCTCCGTTTTTGGCCTTCTGTTCACACTGAGACTGCAATTGAGCTTTCTGAGAACCATCTTTCAAATGGATAAACTTGAAAAGTATGAAAAACGTTCAGTCTGGACTGTGAAATCTAAGGGATTAGAAAACGATGACGCATGTTTAGTCATGTGACTTTGTACCGTTTCATCTTTATACCGGTATTGTGCCTGTAAGATGTTACTTTGCACACTCTTCATATCACAGTCCTGCAAAGATGACACGCATCTGCTGTCATGCAGCAAAACATGAGAGCACTAGCATTTTATCATGTGACTCTGGAGCACAAAACCAGTCATAAGTCACACGGGTATTTTTGTGGCAATAGCCAACAATATATGGTATGGGTCAAAATTATACCTTTTTCTTTTATGCCTTAATAATTAGGATATTAAGTAAAGATCATGTTCCATGAAGATTTTCTGTAAATTTCCAACTGTAAATATTATTTGTGATTATATGCATTGCTAAGGACTTCATTTGGACAACTTTAAGGCGATTTTGTCAATATTTAGATTTAGATATTAATATTTTTTTTTCTGCATCTTAAAGTGTATTTTCTCAGCTTTCAGATGACTTCAAAAGTATCAATTTCAAAAAATGTATGACTGGTTTTTCTGGTCACATATACTCGTGGTGGTGAGATGTTTAGCTAAATAAAATGGTCATGCCAGAAGAATTGCGTGAATACTTTGTTTAGTTCAGTATGTAATATCAAGTGAGCTTTTATGAGGCCTCACGCCTGCACAGTATAAGGTGAATTTAGCGTTCCAGTGTGCATGAGAAACTTTTGGAAAACAATAGTGTGGACGGAGAGTGTTTTGAAACTAAAACACTGTTTTCAGAATGTGTCTGGAGTAATGTGGACGCAGTCATAAGCATTGAGGGAGAGACATTTACTCACAGCTAATATTGATGTAGGCTTAAGTGTGTATTTGTGGTCATTTTAACAGATTATTGTGACTAGTTATTCAATGAATCAGGATTGATTTTGATTTGTCATCCCTACTAAATTTAGTTATAGAAAAAGCCTATTCGAAAAGGAAAACTGTAATTTTATTTTTAATTGCATTACTTAACTGATAATGTCACCAGATGACCAAAACATGAGGTTTTGTCAGGCTTTTTCCTATTATCTGGGGACAGTTTTGATCCCAGACTAGACTATATCCAAGTAAACCAAAACACATACATTTCTGTAATGTTTGAGCTGTCATAACTTAAGAATTCATTTAATAATGATATTATTATTTAATTGTATTAATTTTAGTAAAAATACGATTTTGATTTATTTGAATTTTTACATTTTTAAAAGCAGCTGAAACAATTGATTTAAGAAATGCTTTCTTTTATGTAATCATATAACATATCCACTGACACACGGTTTTATGTTCTCTGTTTCACTTATTTTACATTATTTCTTCCTTTGCTCTTTTTCCCACTTTTCCAGCTTTCCAGACATATGTAATTCCCATCTCTGAGAAACACAGGCACACGTGAGAGCGTGTCTGAAGCAGCATGTAGTTCTGTGAAGCGCCTGCGAGATCGCTTAGTGGCGCTCAGTCTTGTGTTTTTCTGGACTGACCTACTCTTGGCAGGTCGTAGTCGCTGGAAATTGGGGTGATCCCATTGTATGTTTTTCCCTGTGAATTAGACTGTGTGGACCTGTTTTAGAACGTGTTCTATAAATATTGTCTTAGAGGAGGAAGAAGCATTTTGCATTTAATGTAGTTTATTTGTCTAGACTGTAGGCCTGGACAAGTCCATCTTTTCTCATCCCAGAGTGATTACGAGGTATTTTAAAGCTAAGATCAGATTAAGACTGAGTATTAAATGAGGCGTTTAATTGCACGGCCTGGATGGATGGATGGACTGACTAAAGTACCACTGTATGTCTCTTTTTTTTGATCTCTCACTCATAAATTAGAACTGCCCCCTCATGCCATTTCAGCAAATGTGCAACGCATTGTCCTCAGCTGCAGCACAATGTCCATTTTCAAGAGTGTACATGTATTTGCGTTTCTAATATATATTCAAATTAGGTGATATTGCAAAACTGGCATTGGGATAAATAACTTGGTAAAAATTCAAAATGTTGGCTGTTTAAACTTGGGTTTGCTCTTTACAAGAACCAACTCAAACCTCTTTCAATAACCATGAAGTTATTGAAACCATAAAAAGTCTCTTTCTACTTGAGTTTCATAGGACAGTGGACACATGGCTATAAAATAATAGCGGTAGTATGATAGCGATCTGTTTACTGCAGCTTATGATACAGTGTTTCAGAGTCTCAGAGCAGAATGATTGACAGTAAATGAACTAGGCAAGCCACTGTTGAAACTAGCAAGAACATATTTATCTAATTAAATTGCAGCCTATGTGATTGTGATTGTGATTTTCTTTGTGATTTAAATATTGCATTGAGCCTTATAATCACAATATTGATTTTGTGTAACATTGTCAAAGGCTTAGGGAAGGGGGAGGTGGGAACCAGCAAACATTCAACATAAACTTTAACAGAGACTTTATATATAGAAAGACGTTGCACTCCGATTACTAATGAATGGGAGAAAGTGCAATGGAGATGGTGTATAAGCCCCGCCTTCTAAATGAAAGAGCCAATCGTTGATTAGTAAAGTCATCACGTCACTGCAGCTGCCGTTAGAAGCTCTGGTTGCTATAGAAACAGTCAAGCGTTCTGTGATGCGTGCTTAGGGCTACGCATGAGAATTCGCTGAAAAATTCAGTTTTTTTGTCATTATTCAAGCGTTTAGAAACCAAATTTATGAGACCTAAAGATTTCATATTCAAATATGAAATTTAATCATAAGCGTGGCGAACAGTTTTGGAGAATTTGATGTTTCCCCATTTAAAGAGAGGCATTTCAAAGATGGCCGCCATATGAAATTACATGTCTTAAAGTTTAAGTTTTTTTAAAATAAACAAACAACAAAACGAAAGTAAAGCGGAAGCCCACCATGGACGACTGCTTTATATATACAGAACAGAACAGAACAGAACAGAATATAAATGTCCCAGACCTGATCCTCTCTCGTCTTGCAGTGTCATAACAGTGTCCTCCGTGAGACTCGTGACCGGTGCGAGGCTCTCATTAGTACTCGCTCCGTTCTCAAAGCTCTCAGCCTCGTCCTGCTTGCCACATTTTGATATGTAACACTATTTCAAATGTTACTGTATTGCCAACTTTTTGCACTTCATTTACTCAAGCTCTTCTTGATCGTACAAATTAAATTACAGTAGGTGTTTGAAGATTTGTTATGCTGTGTTCACATTTGTAGTTTGGTTCTCTTGGTTCTTTGGATATGGACCATTTATTCCTGGTTCAGAACCTAAAACATAGTGACTATGACAAGAAGAACCAGATATGCTTGAGCATTCTGTCATTGTTAGGATCCTGTTTTTGGTTCTTTTACATGTCTTTGGTCTATGTTGCGTTCATTTTTCAAACAAATGGCACCAGAGTTCATTTAGAAGCAGACTAAGACCCAACTTTTCAGGGGTCTCGATCCACTACCAGACTTCCGATGGCAGAGTTCACGCTAACAGAGCAATCTCAGTGTGTTTTAATCAAACATGCCAGATGTGAACACTGCCTAAGGCTCTCAAATACTTCAAAAGAGTCATGGAAAACAGCAGCTTGGGCATTGTTTAAGAGATTTATTTTTGTGTTCCACAAAAGAAAGAAAGTTGTAAAGATTTGTAACGAAGTGAGGGTGAGTAAATGATGTTAGAATTAAAAAATTTGCGTGAACAATCCCTTTAAATCAAACCACACTGGATTCTAAACATGCAGGTTTGCTAATGAATAGTTATTTTGCTAGCTGTTCTCAGATGGGAGTTGGAGCAGCAGTGTGGTAATCCATCGTAATTCGGCCCTGCTGAAACCCACCCATAGTCCCCTCATGATTAAATCATGACTGGGATGCACTACTGTGACCTGTTGTGCTTTTTCGTTTGCTTTCTCTTTGATGGATACTGGCAGAAGAGTGATGAGTGTGAGAAAATTGCTAGACTCAAAACAAAACGTCCGAAGGCACTGCCATACTTCTGCAGCCAGGAATGACTGAATGTTCTGGCAAGATCTAGACGAGCTCCTGAACTTCAGTCCAGACACTTTCTCATTCTTCATGATGTTGCTCTCTCTCTCTCTGTTCCACTTCCTATCGCTCTCTCCTTTCATCCGCAAACTCTTGTATTGTACCTCATCCTCTAAGAGGCCACACCATCAGCAGTTTAGGCTCATCTAGAGGAAACACATTTTGTGGCAGAAGTGCTCTAGAAGTTAGTCACAATCTGCTCTGTTCTCTTTCCTGCTTTATACAGCCCCCTGCAGAGATAGATTCAGCTGTTTTTCTTTTTATTCCTCCCATCTCTCTCTCTCTCTCTCTCAGCGTGTGGCCTTGAACTGTTGTCCAGGTTGGACGGGAGTCGGTGGTCCTTCTCTGAGGCCTCTCTCTCTTTCCTGTCGGTGTGTTTTTGCTGTTATGATGAGGAGAACAGTGGCTGTTTTACTTTCACAGGCCTTTTACACTTCCATGAAAATGTTATACAAGCTGTTAAACTGTCAAATCACTATTAGGTCTAGTAGACTTTATATGTATTTCTCCCTGTCTTGCCCTCTTTTCATTTTGGTTTTGGTGTGAATTTACTAAATTTGAAAACCTGGTAAATATCAACTAGGGTAGTAGATGGATTGATTGATTCATTCAATCATTTGTTCATTTATTTGTTCATTCATTAATTTCAATCCATACCTTCATCCATTCTGTCTTCTGTATTTCCATCCATGCAATCCATATCCATTCATCCTGTCATCTGTCTTTCCATCCAATCCCATCCATCCATCCATCCATCCATCCATCCATCCATCCATCCTGTCATCTGTCTTTCAATCCAATCCCATCCATTAATCCATCCTTCTGTCTATCCATGCATCCATTTTTCCATCCATCCATCCATCCTGTCACCTGTCTTTCAATCCATCCATCCATCCATCCATCCATCCATTCATCCATCCATCCAACCATCCAACCTGTCATTTGTCTTTCCATCCATCCATCCATCCATCCATCCTGTCATCTGTCTTTCAATCCAATCCAATCCCATCCATTTATTCATCCATCCTTCTGTCTATCCATGCATCCATCTCTTTCCATCCATCCATCCATCCATCCATCCATCCATCCATCCATCCATCCATCCATCCATCCATCCATCCATCCATCTATCCTGTCACCTGTCTTTCCATCAATCCATCCATCTATTCACGTATTCATCCATTCATCTATTCATTCTTTCATCTGTCTTTCCATCAATCCATCCATCTACTCACTTTTTCATCTATTCATCTATTCATTCTGTCATCTGTCTTTCCATCAATCCATCCATCTATTCACTTATTCATCTATTCATCCAGTCATTCTGTCATCTGTCTTTCCATCAATCCATCCATCTATTCACTTATTCATCCATTCATCTATTCATTCTTTCATCTGCCTTTCCATCAATCCATCCATCTATTCACTTATTCATCTATTCATCTATTTATTCTTTTTAATCTGTCTTTCCATCAATCCATCCATCTATTCACTTATTCATCCATTCATCTATTAATTCTGTCATCTGTCTTTCCATGCATCCAATACATGCATCAATCCAGTCCATCCATCAGTCTAATCCATCCATGCATTCAGTCATCTGTCTATCCATCCATCTGTATTTCCATCTATACATACTTTCCATCCATCCATCCATGTAAAAATGTTTTGATCTCAACATCAACACTTTGTCAAATGACGGAGAAGAGATTTATAAGCATGCAAATATAGCCTATGTAGTCTAGTGTCATCACATCATGGCATCTCCCATTTATGTAATTATGCATTTTAAAAAGGCTGTATCTTATGAAAGTCATGGCTTTTCTCAGTGTACACACTCAGACATAACATACAGTGACTGACTAGGATGCATTATACATAGAATGGCAACAGCAGGTGTGCGTTTTCTCTTTTTGATCAAGCCGGGATCATAGGACACACAAGATTGTATTTCACCTCTGAATAAGCAGAGCGCGGTGGGGGGCGGGGGGATAGGAAGTTTCCTGAAGCAAGTTTAACCTCTGAGGTCCCCAGCTGGAGGCAGATGTGATAAAAGTTTAAGAAGAGAGTTTACACCTGGCCCTCTTTATCAAACAGGCAGTCATTAACCTTCATGATGACCTTTGTGTTTCTAGAGCAATCTGTTTCATGCGCATGAACTTGCACATGAGCATGAGAATGTTGGAGCATCAATCATCATGAAGCTCTTTCTGTGAGCTTAAAGATAAATCAGTTTCAATGAATAATCTTTATACTATTGTAGGATGCAGTTGTATGATGTCATTTCGGCTTAATTTGCATGTCATTCAGCAAGTGTATGCATGTAAATACAGTCCATATGGTGCTTTCAGTCGAATGTAAACCACAGTGAACTGATGCAATCAAAGTTGTAATGTGGAAAACAGATGAAAGCCTTTTCATGTCATGAGATTATATCTAATATGGAGCTGCGGAACATCACAAATGCTGTTGTCCATCATCTCCAGGAAACACAGGCTTTGGCAGTGCACCGATGACCAGAAACAGTCAAACACTGATATATTTAGACCCGACTGGACGTCTCAGAGAGAGTATCTTGTGAATTGAGTATCGTGTGAGCGTGCGTGGAAGATATTGGAATATGTGAAGAGATCTTGGCGGCTAGGGACACATTGACTGTACATTTGGAGATGGACAGTTGGGAAAATTGTTTCCTAATTCGTAATATATTTAAATTTGTCTGCAATTTTGTGTAGCTCCATGAAGCATTAACACTCACCAATTTGCTGAGCTTCCTGGTTGAATAGGCCAGCCCGCCAGAGAGTTTGTGTGTCACTTTGCATTCACCGAGGCCTTCTAGAAGTTTCAAATGTCACTGGGCTTGATGAACCACTGATGGCAGTAGTTATTACTTACTCTTATTTATTCGCCAAATTCATCAGTTGTGTAGTTCTAGTCGATGTGCAAGAAAATGTGGATACACAACACAATCACAATAGTATTTTGGGGGGATTGATACTGCAGAAAAGGAGTATTGGAATTACTTCAGGTATCGATGTGTATCGAAATATTTATTTTTGACTACACTACTGTAAACCTTTAAAGGTGATATGTATACTATATACCTCAAGAATCCTGAAAGTACTTTACTATTTTCCCTTTACTTAGATTGCACAAAATATCCATGCTATAAATTCAAATGCAGATCGTACTGTTTTCATTTAAAATATTTGTTTTGTGAATATGGTGGTGTGTTCCTTCTGACATTCTAAAATAAGGTCCTCTTCCTAAAAAAAAAAAAATATATATCTCAATATATTGCCTTTCTTACAGTATGGTAATATATCGTATCGTAACCCATGTATCGCGATATGTATCGTATCGGCAGATTCTTGGCAATACATAGCCCTATGTTATAAACCTTAACATTGCATATTTCGTTCTGCAATTGCAGTATCTAGACTAGCTGCATACAAACAATTTACAAAATGTACGTTTAGAGGTTTATGTGCGTCTGTCAATCAAATGCGTTTCTGTTTACTGCTCTATATTAGTAGCTCAACGAGGGTTAATCAGAGATCCAGCTGAGTCTTATCCTCGAGCTTCTCCATATGCAGACTAATCTAGTTACTCTCTCTGTTTAATCTGGATCACTCAAAAGATTATATACAGTATGAACATGTGGCATATGAACTTGTGAATGTAACAGTTTTGTATGTTATATAAACAGTGTAGTAGAACATGGTGATAAAAGCAGCATTACAGATGCCTTAATAATGAAGGATATAATAATCAACAGATGGTGTGTTATAATATAGCAGTGTATATTTCAGCTTTGAAATTGTGTTTGCGAGACACATTTCGCAAGTAAATTGCAAATATTAAGTTTATTAAGCACTAGCAGTTGAAAATGGTTGGCCGCACATTAAATTATTTACAAATTGAATTAGTAGATTAGTGATAAAACAGCATTTGCAAATTAAATTTAAAAAAAATTAAATGCAAATTAAATAAGTAAATCAATACAAAAATCACTGAATGCATATTAAAACCTTTTATTTGATGACAGTAACAAACATTTTATTTTTAAAAAAAGTATATATGCTAATTGGGTAAATACAGCAAAGCAAAAATCTGTTGCTATTAAGGTATTTACACTGATTATAAATAAATTAATGTCTAGTGTTTTGTCTGTTTAGCTGCTGCCTAGATAGTGTGTTTGTGCAAACATAAGAAAATTTTGAGCGCTTCATTCCTTCTTTGTAAATGTGTAACAGTGAAGCATGCTAGATATTCCTAGATTAGTTTACTAATAGACCGAATGAATAACCACACACATGCCTTTTGGTTGGTTACAGGGTTTTGTGAAGGGGTCTCTGTATTAGGTTTTGAAAGAAAAGAGTGTGACTTTCGTTTTTATGAGATTTATTTTAAGATTTGGCATTTATGATCTGCGTGTTAAACAGGCATGAGGTTTTGCTATAAAAAGGAGTTTTTGTTATGAGGTGTGGCCCGGGAGTGTGTTCTCCGTGTTAGTAGGTGAACTGCAACAGCGTGGCATCGAGCAACACTCTGAACTGACTTTTCATGTCTTACCACCCATTTGTTGAACAGGAGGCAGGTTGGTACTTGTAAACGTCTCCTCCCTCTACGGGAAAAACACACACGCAGCGGCCGTCCAAATGGCTGGAGGTGATTGAATGGCTGCCTGTGGAGACGTTTATTGACTTTCGCAGTGGTGTGAATGAGCCAAGCCAGTTAGGGAGTGACGGAAGATTGACCAATCACAAAAGGCCAGTGTTTGGTCAGGACCAATCAGGCAGGTCAATAACCAACTGTTTGTCAGATTGTGGAACAGTGTCAGACAGGTTTTGTAAGTGAATGACAGATGAAATATAGATCAGTTAAAATTGTAATACTGAGCATTAGGGCTTTTTTCAAATCTTTAAAGAGATAAATACCAGTTTTGTCATCATTTATGTACTCACCCTGATGACTTTCTTTTCTCTATGAAAAACAAAAGAAGAATATCTGTGTTTTTGTCCATGCAATCAAAGTCAATATTTATGGTTTACATGCACTGGAATAATGCATTCGCATCCTATTGAAAGGGTTAGACCTGGAATAATCCAATCAACTTATATATTAATATTTATATGTATTAAAAATACCTTTGCACACATGCGCAGTGCCATTTTACATAATGTGTCTTATAAACTGGTGCAGGAGTGAGACTGAATATTTACTAAATATGTGCTAAAAGTTTTTCTGACATGTCAGCTTTCATTTCAGATATCATCAAGACAAAAATAACAATTTTGCATGAAGTAGACATCATAAGACATGCAATGCACATGCAAACTTATTTGTGAATCGGGTAGCAACATTTAGGTTTCATATAAACAGAACTTTCAGAATCTGAAATCCGATTGGATTCATTCCGATTTACAAAAATGAGTGAATGTAAACACTCCTAATGGGGTCCAGCTTTGTTTCGGACCCTACTGACTTTCATTTTATGGACAAAAACAGGTTTCGAAATATCTACCTGTTTGTTCAGTTCCACAGAAGAAGAAAAAAAAAAGTCACACAGGTTTTGAAGTCCAACTGTTGATCAATATTAATAGTGAAGCTTGCCTTAACAAGCACCATTAAAACTACCTATAAAACCTGTTTCGTCATGCCAGTAAAATGTATTTGCAAGTCATCAAGGTTGGAATAGAGGCGTGTCCATGTGCCTCAGGTCTCGGCTTAAAAGATTTCTACTTTCTGTTTGAACATGAGACACACTCACACACACACACAAAGACACAGAGTTCTTGCAGTGACACACAGTTCAAAGTGCTCTGGAATGGTATGCAGGTGTCCTTGGAGGTGAATGGATAGAGATTGCCCTTCAGTCACAGTCACACACGTACAGCAGAAAGCATTCCTCTTCTCAAGACCACACACTGCGCTCAGCACACACACACACACAGCATAATCTGAAGCTATGTCGCATTCCATAGCTCACGTTATAAACAAAAGTTTGTTTGATCTCACCAATCAAAACTCAAAGATAGTTTTTTACATCGATTCCTCTGGTATCCTTTGTACCTCTATACTTGGACTCTTTAATGGACCAGATTATCCGTATAACTGTTGTGGCTGTGGGTGTATGAATGCTGTTTACATAACTTAGAGATAGGGGAGTTTATGCCTGATTTGCACAACACAAAGTGTGTTAATGTAGAGTTCACTGATAAGGCAGGGTGGTTTGATTCCCCTTTCTTTGAAGACACACAACATGCCAGACAGAAATGTAAACACTCACGATATTGCAGACATGGCCGCACATGGCCGAAGAAGTGTCTTCACTTTCTAACTTGTCAAATTATGTGCAAAATCACAGACATCCAGGAATCCACCATTACTGGACGTTAAACCTTTTAAAACCTACTGTATACCATTCATTATGCACATATATAAGTCCTCCAAGTTATGAACATGATCAAAACTTTACTGAAAATCCTGCTGCACACAATGCCTTCTTTTGGTGAAGGTATATCTGTTTCAGCAGTGACGTTGTAAAAGGTGAGGTCAGTGAATATCATTCAAAACATCATTCAAAACAGAGACAGGTGGTCTAGTGTAAGAAGATGCTGTGTTTGTGTGAAGTGTTCGCTTGTGTTTATTTACATAATGTCAAGTGACTAGTGACTACAAAAGTGTAGAACAGGTGTTTCAGTGACCACATTACACAACGTCCCACATGCATGCGTGCCAAACTGAGGAATGTATGCGACAGTTTTTTTGGAGAAACATAATAGCACATAAACTAGATAACCTACATTTCAGATTCACTTCCGCCATCTTTAAGTCAATCAGACAAACCCTTCCTGTCTAAGGCCCTGTTCACACCTGATATTAATATGCATTGTTTTGTAGGGCTGCTCGATTATGGCAAAAATTATAATCATGATTATTTTGGTCAATATAGAAATCGGCATTATTTAACATGATTTTCGATGGGTGATATGATCAAAGTCTTATTTCTTGATTCAAGTCATTTTAAATGTCAGTGAACTTTCACAATGATCAAAACTTCAACAACAAAACTAACTAATACTGGGTTAATTAATTAAGTAAAAAATCATCATAACTGGTACAGAAAACAAGTACCGGTAAACAGTCAGCAATAAAATAAGATCAAAGAAACTAGAATTTCATACAAAAATTGCATCAGAACAAAAATAAAAATGTAATTAACAGTGCTTTAGGTTTTTACTAACTTACAGTGGTATTCAGATAAGAGCCTACTACAGAAATTGATTAAAGTAATATTTACTGCTATATTAAATCTAGACTAATCCTTATTAAAACTACAAAAGTTATTCATTCAAGAGTAGTGAGTGATTTTATCTTTGTCTTTTCTTGCCTTGTCATGTGCTGCTGTCACTTTAAGAGCTGCATGGACCCATTATACTGTTACACACACAAGTTTCAAACACGCTTCCTCAAATGTTTACATTCATTCAAGACAAGACTGTGTTTACGATGATACTTACCAAAACTGCATTTCGGCCTATTTGTGTGTACTAGGCTATTTGACCGTTTAGGCGCGTATCTGAAGCCCATTGTATACTTTGCTGATGTGCATTCTGTCCCATAGGGAACATCGTCTCTTTTGCAGCTTAATGCGCTTTTAATAACTCTGTTTAATACCAATCACATCCGCAATGCAGCAACGGTAGACTGCATTTCACATCACTCGCTTATTCGGCTGATTTAGATGATAGGTTTAGTCTAGGGAGGAAACAAAGCTGTGAAGGAAATCATGGTGCGCTGGATGGAATACGGTAGCCGGCCGCACAATAATCGCTTTACCTCGATTACCCTTTTTTATGATCGTTGGAATCAAAATATGAGTGTGTAAACACTCATGTGGTTGACTGTTCGAACAGGCAAAAATGACTGCCTACTGTCTTAAAGGGATAGTTTTTCTAATAATTGCTCCCACAGTTGATTTATTCACACCAAATTGTTTACGTATTGCAGATTCAGTCTTCCCAGCCTGGTGCAGGTTTACCATTTTGTTTCTGGTGTCCTTTGACAGCTCTTTGGTCTTGACCATAGTGGAGTTTGGAGTCTGGACTGTTTGAGGTTGTGTGTGCCGGTGTCTTTTATACTGACACTATATATACAGGTTCTTCTCAAAAAATTAGCATACATGATAAAAGTTCATTATTTTCCATAATGTGATGATAAAAATTAAACTTTCATATATTTTAGATTCATTGCACACCAACTAAAATATTTCAGGTCTTTTATTGTTTTAATACTGATGATTTTGGCATACAGCTCATGAAAACCCAAAATTCCTATCTCAAAACATTAGCATATTTCATGCGACCAATAAAAGAAAAGTGTTTTTAATACAAAAATAAAGTCAACCTTCAAATAATTATGTTCAGTTATGCACTCAATACTTGGTCGGGAATCCTTTTGCAGAAATGACTGCTTCAATGCGGCGTGGCATGGAGGCGATCAGCCTGTGGCACTGCTGAGGTGTTATGGAGGCCCAGGATGCTTTGATAGCGGCCTTATGCTCATCCAGAGTGTTGAGTCTTGCGTCTCTCAACTTTCTCTTCACAATATCCCACAGATTCTCTATGGGGTTCAGGTCAGGAGAGTTGGCAGGCCAATTGAGCACAGTAATACCATGGTCAGTAAACCATTTACCAGTGGTTTTGGCACTGTGAGCAGGTGAAGTGCTCCAAAATCTCCTCAATCTCAAAACCGCCTGTGTACGGTGGCTCTGGATGTTTCTACTCCAGACTCAGTCCACTGCTTCTGCAGGTCCCCCAAGGTCTGGAATCGGTCCTTCTCCACAATCTTCCTCAGGGTCCGGTCACCTCTTCTCGTTGATACAGCACTCTGGGAACAGCCTATTCGTTCAGAAATTTCTTTCTATGTCTTACCCTCTCGCTTGAGGGTGTCAGTGATGGCCTTCTGGACAGCAGTCGGGTCGGCAGTCTTACTCATGATTGCGGTTTTGAGTAATGAACCAGGCTGGGAGTTTTTAAAAGCCTCAGGAATCTTTTGCGGGTGTTTAGAGTTAATTAGTTGATTCAGATGATTAGGTTAATAGCTCGTTTAGAGAACCTTTTCATGATATCCAAATCTTTTGAGAATTTTGGGTTTTCATGAGCTATATGCCAAATTCATCAGTATCAAAACAATAAAAGACCTGAAATATTTGAGTTGGTGTGCAATGAATCTAAAATATATAAAACACACACACACACACACACAACATTTCATAGGTCAATTTAATTTAAAAAAATAAAATAATTATATATATATATATATATATATATATATATATATATATATATATATATATAATGTGGTGTCCAAATAAATATTTTATTTGAATACAATGTGATCTACATAATGAAGTAAAAATAATTATTTTGGCACAAAACACATTTTACATATTATATTTAAAATTAAATTATGTAATATTGCATTAGAAATTACATAGAAAACGTACTTAAATTTCTTGTCCGAACATGTTTCAAGAACATACATCAAAAAATGAAATAATTTGATTTACATTTAAAAAATAAATAAATAAATCATAGTATTATTATTTTGGTACATCATGGGTTCTGTAATTGTTATATTTGTAAAGTCATTTTTCTGTGGCCTGCTCACAAACAGGAGGCTCTCAAGGTCTGACACGAGGACATGGCCAACACATTAATCATATCCAGCACCACATTTGAATGTGTATTTAAGACGTCAAAGCAAAGATGAGTCTATTTCTGTCCCTATCTCTTTCTCCTAAAGAGCAAGGGAAGCCATCATGCTAACTAACTCTCGAGTGGAGAACACACGTGCTCTCTAACAGCGTGTAGCAATAGCAAACACACACACACACACACACGCACACACACACACACAGTAAACATGCAAATCCCCCTCCGGCATCACAGCTGTGCCTCTTCCCAGGGCAACTTGTCATCTGTTGAAAACTTTATCTGCACACTGAGGGAGGAATGGGCTGGTTCTCTGGATGATTGCGGGCAGCTCTGTTTGAGGATGTAAGGGCTTTTTTTAATCCTCCAGCACACTCCTCCATCGAGAGCGGCGCTCAGGCGGGCTCCCGTGACTGTTTGGGATCAGATGAGTTTAGCATCTGATTTGTTTACTCTGTGGTCGCGGTTGGAAGCTGCACGCTACAGGAGCAGCATATGTGTGTGAGTGTGCATGTAAACATGATGCAGATCATGTTCAGTTCTGTTCTGTTCACTCAATATTTCAGTGTACATCTGCCTTCATTTCCCTGTGAAGTACTCATCCATTCATTCATGCTTTAATCGACAGCACATCCTGCAGAAAAGACCAGTGTAAACTGACATAAAATTGACGGTTTCAGTTTTCAAATCCAAACGTGTGAATTAGATTTAAAAGCTTTAGCAGAGGGGAAGATTAATCAAAGAACAATAATTTACATTTTGACCTGTGTTCCAATTAAATCATGCAATTTTTTTTTTTTTTTTGGCCCTGATTTATGCATTTATGAACACATGTCTGGTTTACTATCTTTGTGGGGACTTTCCATAGACAATGTTTTTTATTTATTGTACAAACTGTATATTCTCTCCCCTACCCCTGAACCTACCATCACACAAAACTTACTGAATTTTTACATTAAAAAAAAAAAAAGTATGATTTATAAGCTTTTGAAAACATGGGCACATCAATTTAGGTCCCCCACAGTGACACAAGTCCCCATGAGTGACTGTGCATCCAAGTCCCCACCGGGCAGGGTGGGAAATTAACTTTTTTGTCCACTAGCCACAGTGGCTGGTGGATGTCCAGTTTTACCAGCCACTTATATTTTTTATCAGCCACTTTTTACAGAATTCAAATATAAAAGAAAGTGCATTAGCATAGTATGGGGTGAATTTGGGTTGATTGGGACATTTTTCCCCAGTCATTTCAATGGCAGAAACGGTCAGTATCATGAAATGAGTTACTCGACAAAGGTGCATTATTGTTACTAGCAACATCATTCTTTGACAAAAGCTGTTCAATCCATTACAATGAATGATTTAAATTGTAACCAGTAAAAATATGTTTTAAAATTCACCCGCCACTGTGGCTGGTATACACAGCAAAGTACCCGCCATTGGCTGGTGGTGGGTGCTAATTTCCCACCCTGCCACCGGGATATAAAATAAAACACACACACACACACGTAGTGTGTCCATGTTTTATGGGGACTCTCCATAGGCGTAATGTTTTTTATACTGTACAGATTATTTTCTATCCCCCTACACTGCCCCTGCCCCTAAACCTACCCATCACAGGAAACCTTCTGCATTTTTACTTTCTCAAAAAAACTCCTCCTGTATGATTTATATGTTTTGCTTATGGGGACCAAAAAATGTCCCCACAAAGGAAAGGGATTTCGGATATTGCCATCTTTGTGGGGACATTTTGTCCCCAAAACGTAGGGATTACAAGCACACGGACACACACACAAAGAATCCACACATACAATGACTTAAAACATACCTCTTCTTTAATGTGAATATTTTAAAATTAAATTAAAAATTAAATTAAATTAAAATGTATTTTTTATATTAAGCCAATAATGTAAATTAATATTTTATTATTATTTCCATAACAAAACAAAAAAACACATTTTGTTTAAATATATTTAATAATAAATAAGCTTTCCATTGATGTATGATTTATTAGGATAGGACAATATTTGGCTGAGATATCTGAAAAAATCTTCATGGAACATGATCTACAATATGAGAGCCATAAAATTTAATATCCTAATGATTTTTGCCATAAAAGAAAATGATTGATAATTTTGACCCATATGGATTGTTGGCTATTGCCACAAAATATACTCGTGCGACTTATGACTGGTTTTGTGGTCCAGTTTCACATATTATATCAGATAATTTGGCCTTTATATGATGTATTTTTGTGTATGTAAATAAATCATTTCTTGGTTGTAAAATGTGTGGTACAATTTTTACAGATTTACAATAACTTTTTTAAAGAATACTGATTAAGATATGTAAACTCCCGTCATCTATTTAAGGTATAAGGGAAATAAGTTATTTACTTGACAGTTACACCACATGACGTCATTAAATGTAGACTTTTCTTTAAAAAAAGTTTTTCAAAACCATATGAAACCAACATGGATCCAAAGAGCACATTTCTAAGAACTTGTGCTTTTTAATCATTATAAGGACTATATTAACTGTGCTAGGTGATTTTTGTCTGCTAGGCTGTAGACAAATTATTCGACTTGGCTGCCGATAACCATAAGTCAGCTCCGCTCTCTGAAATCAGGCCTGATCTCTCATTTCTCATTCTTAAACTTATTGCATTTCTCACCAGGTTCCTTTGTGTGTACTTGAATACTGAATCTTCTCATAAAAATGAAGCCGTGGAAAACAACAGATAATACATGACACAGAACTCGTTTGGCTTCAAACCTCTGAAAGCACCAGAGGCAGGTGGGAGGAAAGCCATTTACATGAATTAGGATGCTCCGTCTAACAAACACTGCTCCGAGAGGTTATTTATTTGTACGGTTTGTTCTTCAGAAGGCCAGTCATTACCTGTGGGATGTGTAAATCTCACAACAGGTCTGTTCTGCAGTGGAGTTGAGACAAAGCCAGAAAGAAAGTCCTGCTATGAGCTGACTCGCGTAATACTTCTGTGAGCATATGTACAGTAAATGCATATTTATGAAGTTGTTTATGTGTACAATGCTACTCTCTTGCTCTTTCCAGTGTTTTATTGGCATGGCAGCAATAGCCAAAATAACATTACATAAGTTTACAGCTAATAAAACCCTGCAAAATCAGCAAAAGTGAAAGGAAATACTAACAAAGATAATACAAAAAGGTGATAAAATAAAAGGAACAATAATGTATGTAAATTTAATTTGCAGACAGAAAAGGCTTCCTGACGGATGACTTCAGGCAAACACTAATTTTACATAACCACACTTCTTTCAGCATGTAACCACACTAAAGTTTATTTTGGCAAAGAACCGCCCACTTAGGCCCCGTTTACATCAGGTATTAAGATATGTTTCAGTCGATCGGATCACAAGTAGACGAGGGAGACATACACGTCTACACCTGGTATTTTAATCTGCCTCTTCTTCCACTTTTACTCACTTCTCTTCGAGGGGGAAGGTCTGTGGGCATGGAAGGGTAAATGGATGGGGGGTTTTTTTCAGATCTTTCGATCTAATGCAGGGAATAAGCTCACACAATTGATATATGAACGCGTTCGGAGACAGTGGTAAAACATACAGAGCATCAGCTTTCGTTTCTTTCATGACAGCCGCTAGACCACGCCGAACGTAAAGTTTGTGTTAGAGATCATGGTGACAGAACATTGTGCTTGGTACGTTTTTCATTTTAAAACCAAACGTGGGCATCAAAGTATCACATCTGGCTAGCGCATTTCCCGTAATGTTTACGCATTAAAGGGATAGTTCACCCAATTTACTCACTCCTCAAGTCATCCTAGGTGTACAGTGGGGCAAAGAAGTATTTAGTCAGCCACCAATTGTGCAAGTTCTTCCACTGAGAGAGGCCTGCAATTTCCATCAAAGGTACACTTCAACTATGAGAGACAAAGTGAGGGGAAAAAATCCAGAAAATCACATGTCTGATTTTTCAAGCTTTTATTTGCAATTTATGGTGGGAATTAAGTATTTGGCCACCGACAAAAAAAGCAAGATTTCTGTCTCTCACAGACCTGTAACTTCTTCTTTAAGAGGCTCCTCTGTCCTCCACTCATTACCTGTATTAATGGCACCTGTTTGAATTAGTTACAGTGAGGAAAATAAGTATTTGAACACCCTGCTATTTTGCAAGTTCCCCCACTTAAGCCGGGTGCACACTGTGCGATTTTGGCCACGATTTGGCCGTCTGAGACAAATTTAGGAAATCCTAAAAGATTCCTCAGATCCTAGGCTAAAATCTGACGTCTTTGGTCGTTAGTTTGACATGTTCACCGGCCGCCGATTAATGAGCGCTGCGATCAAATTTTACCTCAGACGAAATTCTGGCAGTGTCAGAAGATTTGGCACAGAATCCTGCAGTGTGACCTCTCCTACGACGACAGTCAAATATCTCTGTTTTTCAAGACAAACTATGACCAAAACGAGTGCTAGAAATGTATTTGTAGCCAGCATTTCTGTCCCGCGTGTAATGCAGCTCACTGTCATTGAACGCGTCATTCATTGATGATATAAAACTCCGGGTGAGATTTCTTGCGCGCGTCCGTTTTTAGCGCGCCTTCACTATCGTCTAGTCTGACATTAATGTCAACTGAGATCTTACAGTGTGACACGGGGATCATGTTCGTTCAGTCTGACAAGGGACATTCGCAAAGGATTTTGAAAAATCGCTCAGTGTGCAGGACCCATTAGAAATCATGGAGGGGTCTGAAATTATCATCGTAGGTGCATGTCCACTGTGAGAGACATAATCTAAAAACAGAAATCCAGAAATGACAATATATGATTTTTTTAAACAATTTATTTGTATGATACAGCTGCAAATAAGTATTTGAACACCTGAGAAAATCAATGTTAATATTTGGTACAGTAGCCTTTGTTTGCAATTACAGAGGTCAAACGTTTCCTGTAGTTTCACCAGGTTTGCACACACTGCAGGAGGGATTTTGGCCCACTCCTCCACACAGATGTTCTCTAGATCAGTCAGGAGTTTGAGTTCCCTCCAAAGATTCTCTATTGGGTTTAGGTCTGGAGACTGGCTAGGCCACGCCAGAACCTTGATATGCTTCTTACAGAGCCACTCCTTGGTTATCCTGACTGTGTGCTTCGGGTCATTGTCATTTTGGAAGAGCCAGCCTCGACCCATCTTCAATGCTCTAACTGAGGGAATGAGGTTGTTCCCCAAAATTTCGCAATACATGGCCCCGGTCATCCTCTCCTTAATACAGTGCAGTCACCCTGTCCCATGTGCAGAAAAAAAAACCCAAAGCATAACGCTACTAACATGAAGCTACATACATGCTTCACAGTAGGGATGGTGTTCTTGGTATGGTACTCATCATCATTCTTCTTCCTCCAAACACATTTCATTTCATTCATTTCATTTATTTATTTATAAAGCACAAATAAACACAACAAAAGTTGACCACTGTGCTGTACAAAGAACAGTAATACAAATAGGAATAATAAATAATAATATAAACACAACAATAAAAGAGAATTAAAAAAATAATTTAAAAAATAATAATAATAACAATACATCACTAAATTTAAGCTTAAAAGGAAACCATGAGTTATAATGAATGGAATGCTTGATTTAAAAAGTAAGACTGTAACTTCGATTTAAATTCATATATCGATGATGCAGACCTCACAGATAATGGAAGACTGTTCCATATCCTAGGACCAGCCACTGAAAACGCACCGTCACCTCGCAACTTCAATCTTGTTCTAGGATATGGCAATGTAATACTGTCTGAGGATCGCAAACATCTAACTGACTTATTTACAATCAAAAGATCTGACAGATATGCAGGTGCCAAACCATTTAACGACTTATAAACAAACAACAAAATTTTAAATTCAACTCTATAATGCACTGGCAACCAATTAAGAGACGCTAATACCGGAGTAATGTGTTCGCGTTTACGAACCTTAGTTAAAAACCTAGCCGCGGCATTTTGGACCATCTGAAGCCTTGCAATCGAAGATTGGGGTAATCCGATATACAAAGAGTTACAATAGTCCAAGCGAGATAAAACAAAGGCATGTATAACTCTTTCGAGGTCTTTTAAAGATAAAAAAGATCTGACTTTAGACAGTAGTTTAAGATGGAAAAAACATGATTTTACAACCGAATTTATATGTTTGTCAAATTTAAGGGACAAATCAAGAACAACTCCCAAATTTTTAACAGTTGGTTTGATATAAGAGTTTAGTTTACCACAGTTAAGATTTAGATTTCCTTTTTTTACTGAAGGCCCAAAGATAATTGCTTCAGTCTTGCACTCATTTAGATGCAAAAAATTCAAAGACATCCAAGATTGTACATCCGCTAAGCATGCAAGCAATGTTTCTAAGCCATGCTTGTCATTATGATTTAGGGGTAAATAGATTTGGGTGTCGTCTGCATACAAATGAAAAGACACTCCATGCTTCCTAAAAATTGAACCTAGTGGAAGCATGTAAAGGGAAAACAAAATGGGAGCCAATATAGACCCTTGAGGAACACCACAGGTAAGAGATTTAGTGGAATTATGTCCAAAATGTTATAATTTTGTCTCATCTGAGCATATGACTTTCTCCCATGACTCCTCTGGATCATCCAAATGGTCATTGGCAAACTTAAGACGGGACGTGTTGGTTTAAGCAGGGGAACCTTCCGTGCCATGCATTATTTCAAACCATGACGTCTTAGTGTATTATCAGCAGTAACCTTGGAAACGGTAGTCCCAGCTCTTTTCAGGTCATTGACCATCTCCTCCTATCTAGTTCTGGGCTGATCTCTCACCTTTCTTAGTATCATTGAGACCCCACGAGGTGAGATCTTGCATGGAGCCCCAGTCCGAGGGAGATTGAAAGTCATGTTTAGCTTCTTCAATTTTTTTATGATTGCTCCAACAGTGGACCCTTTTCACCAAGCTGCTTGGCAATTTCCCCGTAGCCCTTTCCAGCCCAGTGGTAGTGTACAATTTTGTCTCTAGTGTCTTTGGACAGCTCTTTGGTCTTGGCGATGTTAGTAGTTGAATTCTTGCTGATTGTATGGGGTGGACAGGTGTCTTTATGCAGCTAACGACCTCAAACAGGTGCATCTAATTTAGGATAATAAATGGAGTGGAGGTGGACATTTTAAAGACAGACTAACAGGTCTTTGAGGGTCAGAATTCTAGCTGATAGACAGGTGTTCAAATACTTTTTTGCGGCTGTATTATACAAATAAATAGTATGATACACAAAAATATCATATCATTTTTTTCTTTATTTTTTATGTGCTTGAAACAAAATGTTTGGAAAATAAATTAAATATTTATTTGGACATATCACATACTATTATTTTTTTAAATAAAAATTATAATACATTGTAATGTATTTTCTTGAACTTCCTGCTTCAATAGCAAATATGTCAAAAAATAAAAATATAAAATCCCAAAATAAATTTAAAATATTTATTTTATTAAATCAAATATTTACATACTATATTTCGTTTTTTTTTTATAATCTAGATTTATTTCTTTGTTTACATATTTCTTTTTATATATTGGATATTATATAATTACATAATTATCTGGTCCTGCTTTATTTGCATATAAAAATACACCAAGCTGCATGGAAATAGAAAAGTGTCCTTTTTCTTGCGTCAAGAACAGTCACACACGATCTCAGAATAGTATCATAAAAAAAGAGGAAATGGAGGTGGAAACATTTTTCTGGTGGGCAGTTCAAACGTGTACACATGTACAGTGAGAGCAGCTCGTCTTTCCACACTGTCGGCATGTCTAGACATGTTCAGAGTACCGGACACATACAACACCAGCAAGCATTTAACACTATTCAGAAAGTTTCATTAATGACCCTGTGACCTCTTCTCCTGAAAGCAAGCAGAGCAAAGAAAGCCTGGTTTATTTCTAGGCTGTTTTGAGGGCAGTGTCTCCAAAAGGACAAGCATATTTTCCTTCGAAACACGCACAGACACAAAAGTGCATGTGAAAGTTTATACAGTATTTTTTTTTTTCCCAAGCTCAATAATGTCTTTATTTAGTCAGAGGGCTGTGGTGTATTTCTCAAACAATACGGCTCTGTTTCCATCGTCTTACAGTAAGATTTCTGTTGTCGAGAGGTTTGCAGAACCTTCCGCATGTCTTCTGTGAAAAGTTTGTCCGTAAACATGTGCTAAACTCACGCCCAGCAATCAGGCATAATCCACACAGTTTATTTCAGACACCCATCCAAACAACAAATCCTGTGCAGGAAATGGTTTCAGTATTTTAGTATGGAATAATTTAGAAAAGAAGAAAAAAAGTCCCTTATGCTCACCCAGGCTGCATTTATTTGATCAAAAATACAGTAAAAACTATTATTTTAAATTGTAACAATATTACAGTTGTTACAATATTTGATCAAATAAAAACCGCCTTGTTGAAAATAAGAGACTTATTTGAATAACATGGAATAAATATGAATTATTTCAAACTTTTGAGCAGTAGTGTATGTCATGAATAATGAAACTGCATCTGCATTATTTTCATATGCCTCACGATGACTCTGATTGATCGGACAATAACACGCTAGTAAGTGCTTGGTGTCTAAAGGTTAATCACATGGGGAAGGGCACTTAGTCACAGAGGTCACAGTAACTTCTCACTCTTGTTCTCACTCTTTCTGTTTCCATTTCCTCTCATCATCTCATAGACTCCTTTTCTCTTCTCCCGACACGTGCCCTTTAGCTCAAATGCTTTCTATTCTTGTCCCTCTGGTCATGTGAGTGTGGGTGGTCAGGGGCTTGTGGTCAGGTTAGGGCCGCGATGAGCCCGCTGCTGACCCCCATACGCAGCAGATGGCCCTCACTGTGCATGCTGGGATAGGGTAGGGCCCGACTCACTGTTCTGGAAAGACCCTCACAGTGGAAGTAGATATCACACACACATTTCTTCTTCTCGTGTCCACCTCCTTGAGTCAGAAGAGGAAGCTACACACACTCAGAGCGATTGTCCATGCGTTCAGGCGGGTAGTCTGTTGTGTGTCTTTGTGGATTTGGAATCAGTTTCAGAGCATTAACTTGATGACTTCAGCACAAGAAGAGTGACATAGATGTGTGTGGGGGATCCTACAGGTAGAGTAATAAGTTACCTGGTTGCCTTAAAATTGTGTAGTTAATACAATGAACATTCTTGTAACATTCTTCCAACATTTTGTAAGCATATTGGGTAATTGTGCGTGTTTTATTTGTGAAGCATGCCTAATTGTGCTATTTTCATGATTTATCTTTTTTGTGTGTGTGGTTCAGATACAATAATATTTTGAGTTTCTATTTATTAAACCAATGTCCTTCATTGTATCAACTCAAATGTTTAATTTCAAAAAATTCAAAATTTTAAGGCTAGCAGGTTACTTATACTTTTTTTAAGTTAAACCAACAATATATATATTTTTTACAGTGTATAAATCCACAAGATCAACTTTGACAACACCGTTTAAATCATCTAAAAATACGGGGGTTGTTTTCTTTCTATCTATCTATCTTTCTTTCTTTTTTCTTTTTTTTCAGAAAATTAGCAGTGTTAAACATAGAAGGTTTCCGCCCCACAAAATATAAAAATGAATGTAAACATAAGGTCACATTTATCATTGCTTGGTGAAAGTTTGTAAGCGAAAATCCATTAGGAATCTGCGCAATAGGGAATTTTGCATTGTTCACATAAAAGATGAAATTTCGGTCATTACGTATTCACCCTGATGTCGTTCCAAACCTGTATGACTTTCTTTCTCCTGTGGAACATTTCGAGAAATGTTTTTGTCCATACAGTAGAAGTCAATTGTATCCAAAACTATTTAGTAGCTTTCCCTCTAAGTCCTTTATTAAGGTCAGATCTGGTAGAAATACCACATTACAGCTGGGCTATTGCTTGCCATATTTGAGTGGGTTGTTGTTATAGCGGCCCCTGTGTCATCAATCCCAGAATACATTTGACATCATACATCATCAAGGAGAAAATGAACTTCTGTTAGACTTCTTTTTGACTCCTTTCCAGTATGAACAAAAGCTTAAAAATCTGACCACAACGATAGACTGCATAAAAGACAGTAACAGGTGCACA
This sequence comes from Pseudorasbora parva, assembly GCF_024679245.1. Lineage (NCBI taxonomy): Eukaryota > Metazoa > Chordata > Actinopteri > Cypriniformes > Gobionidae > Pseudorasbora > Pseudorasbora parva. The sequence goes on from NC_090177.1 coordinate 33,271,993, forward strand.
CTTCAGGTTTTGACCGTTTGTCTTGAAGTGAACAGGTGCTTTGTCGTGTTTGTAGATGTTTCCCTGAACCATGTAATTCCAGAAACAGTGTAAAGTCTCAGACTGGGCTCTAAAGCAATCTGAGTTCTGGATAATATCCGTTTCCTGTGTGTTCTGCGTGCAGTTGGGCATAGAGGATGATGTTAATCTCAAGCCTTTGTTGTAAGAGCAGTGCAGGACAGGCAAAGAGCCAGATTCCCTACCTTACCTACGATTCAGCGCTCTTGTCTCTGGGCCGTGTGCCTGGTCAACTCTAAATGACGTTCTGGCTCTGAAAAGCCCATTCGAAGTGGTTTCACTAGATTTACCAAACACAGGCTGTGGGAAAACATGCATGTGTGTATGTTTGTCTGAACGTATCCAGTGACGAATCCTGCAAGATGAGTGATTGACGCTGCAGGGTTACCATGTGCATGAGTGTGTTGAATTTGAACCGTAGTAAGTCATTGTGTGTTGAAGGTTTCCTGGCTCACCCCTGCGGACTCCTGTTCTTCAAGTATGCGGGCAGGCTGGAGCTCTACTCAGCTGTTAAGAGTCTAGAGTCTCACAGAATCATGTTCTTATCTTGTGTTGTCTTTCTCTGTAGTCTAAATTGGGCTTCCTCATAACTGTTATTTAAAAGGATAGGGAACTCTCAAATGAAAATACTGTCATGTATGTATGACTGTGTTATGTGTTTTTAGAAGACAATTAATAACGCATGAGTTGTGGTGCAATTTAGTTGTTTTTTGAGCTTGACAGCTTTCGTTCCCATCCACTTACAAATATTACACTACTTTTTTAATGTAAATTAAAAGGTTAGTTCACCTAAAAATGAGAATTCTGTCATTAATTACTTGCCCTCATGTTGTTCGATACCCGTAAGATCTCCGCTCATCTTCAGAACACAAATGAAGATATTAGTGTTGAAATCCGATGGCTCAGAAAGGCCTTCATTGACACCAATGTCATTCCCTCTCTCAAGACTCATAAAGGCACTAAATAATCTGTTTGAGCCATTAATTAGTTGTTTTTGCGCACAAAAACTATTCTCATCACTTCATAAAATGACTGTAGAGCCACTGTAGTGAGATGGGCTTTGTAACGACGTCTTTAGTGCCTTTATGGGTCTTGAGAAAGGAAATGACATTGGTGTCAATGAAGGCCTTTCATCTTTATTTGTGTTCTGAAGATGAGTCTTACGGGTTTCGATCAACATTAGGGTGAGAAAATAATGACAGAATTTTCATTTTTGGGTGAACTAACAAAATTTACAGTTGATTTTATTTTACTGAAACTATACCTCACCTGTTGCACTATATTACATCCATATCCTGACTACATTACCCTTGTGTCCTCTCTCTAGGTCTGACTGGGTGGAGATCGTGGAGCCGCGCTCGAGAGAGCGCATGTATGTCAACCTGTTGACTGGCGAGTGCGGGTGGGAACCCCCGTCCGGCGCCCCCGTCCGTCAGTCGGACGGCAACCAGTGGTGGGAGCTTTTCGACGGCAATAACAACCGGTTCTACTACTACAACTGTACGAGCCAGCAGACGGTCTGGCACAGGCCTCAAAACTGCGACATAGTGCCTCTAGCGCAACTCCAAGCCATGAAGAGGAGCTCTGAGGCTGAGATAAGGGGTCAAGGGAGGATCCCTAGAGGACCGGCGGATGGCAAGAGGACTCCCCTGCCTGGACTGCTTTTATCTTCATCACTGGAGCAGGAGAGCGGGAGGGAGACGCCATCATCCAAGAGCAAAGGGGACAGTTTGGAGAAAAGGAACCAGGGAAATAGGTGAGGATGTCTGGAGCACTTACACTTGGACTTCTCGTGGTGGCAATTAAAGGGATAGTTCAGCCCCGAAACAAAATTTCTGTCATTATTTTGTCATTCATTCACCCTCGTGTCATTCCAAACCTATAAGACTTTCTTTCATCTGTGCTGGACCCTACTGACTTCCATTATATGGATATTGTATTTCTTTGTGTTCTGCAGAAGAAAGTCGTGCAGGTTTAGAATGACGTCAAACCCTTGAGCTCACACATTTTCGTGGCTGTGTTTAATGGGATTTCTTATTGCCAGGAATGGTGTTTTAATCAGTCTCATGAGGTTATAGTGGGCTTTCAGATTAACCTCTTTGTTGGGCCGCAATCTCTCAGCATCTTGACTCATCATGGTCTGGTTAGCACATTAGTTCTGCGCAGACTGGTGTTCTTGCTCCTGGCACTTTCACACTAGAGCTTTTGGTGTGTACCTGAGTCTATTTCACTCTCTGGGTGGTTCATTTGGTTGTTGTGGAATCTGTTTTCAGAGCACCAGAGAACGGCACTAGTCCTCTTGAAAACTTAAGCCCTAAGTATACTTCAGTTTTGATGCAAACACTTAGCGTATACGTACAGACGAATACACAGCTTTCAAAGTATACTCCATTTGATAGCGTGCGCAAACACAGACGCTGTGCACTAGAAAGTTTCATCCTTTATCACTGTTTGCAGTATTTATGTACAGAACTTATCACTGCTAAACTGCCTTTGCACTCATTTAGACTGGAGTTGTGAGTGTCTCACACAAGAACTTGTAAAAGAATGTCTGTTTTCTAATATAAAAAAAAATGTAAAAACGATATTGGGTCGCTAGCGACCCGAGGAACAATGATTGAATATCTGATGACTCAATAAGTGCAATTCACATTTATTAATAGTTTATAATGATAAGTAATTTTCTCAGCAAGATTTAAATTTCTTCACTTTGTTGCCTCATCAAAATTGACCATAGAAGAAGAAAAGGTGTATGCTAATGAGTGCCCCTTGTGGCCACACTAAGAATGCAGCGTTCAAGGATTGCATTATGAATTCCTGAACCATTTCTGAACCCAGCAGTGCACATAATTGTTTTTGGATAGCTACACGCATTTGCAATGACTTAGTTGTGTAGATAATCAGCGTTTTTGTTTCACTGGAAAGTAACCAATACTCTCGCTGTGTGACTTAATGCTGGACAAGGTCTCACCTGGTCTAACACGCGTATGATGTCACACTTTACTTTCTGGGTCAGCATATGCCTTTTTTGTGGGTAAAAATAACATGCGGGGTCTGTTCTCCTAATATTTTCTTCATTTGGGAATCTTGAAGCTGTTTTGGCACAGATACACTGCTCATGTGGGAGAGCGCCAGCTACAGAGAGAGAGAGAGAGAGAGAGAGAGAGAGAGAGAGAGAGAGAGAGACTAGCAGACTCCTCTAACAAAATCAGCCTTAAATGGTCACACACTTTTCCTTGTTAACACACACCCGTAACACACCCTGGAATGCGCTTTCTCTGCGGCCTTTAAACTGCTGTGTTAATACCTGTGTGCTAATTGGATAGCTTCTTGGGTGGGTCACAATCACACACACACTTCCACACCTTTTTATATTTTTCAGCCGCTGGTTTTAGGATGCACAGTAGTTTCTTTTTTAGGTTAAACACAATTCTCATGCAGTGTTGTTATTCTTAACTAAAATTAAAATTACTAAAAATTGTTTGCAGTACTTGAAATAGAGCTGGAATTTAAATATAATCAAAAACTAAAACAAAAATTAGATCAACTGATATAATTTAAGCTGACGTACTAAAATGACAAAAACTAAGATAAATGAAAGATAAATAGTAATATTTTAAGAGAAAAAAAACACGTAATTCAGACTTAAATAAACTGAAAATATAAAATAAAAGCTAATCACCAAAAAAACATTTGCTTTGCTTAAAATAAACATTAAATGAAATTTTATATATATATATATATATATATATATATATATATATATATATATATATATATATATATATATATATATATATATAAAACTGAATTTGTGTTAGCTATAGTTGCCAAGGCAAAATTTCTCATTTTCATTTAGAATAACTTGATGTACGAAAATAACAAACTACAACTTAAATGATTTTTTTAAACTAATAAAAATGACAAAACACAACAAAATGACTAAAACTAAAAACGTAAAAGTAAAAATTAATTAAAAAATTTGATACAAATAGTCGTCACTCTCATTGATGGTGAAGTTACACAGATTAACTAGCACGCGCTAGTGCTAGGGAAAGCAAATTACCAGCTCACACTCAATTAAAAGTAGGGCAGGTGTTCCAGCCTGTACATATTTTTGGTGTGTGTGTGTGTGTGTGGTGCAGCTAGAGGACATCCAGCACAAGCTGCCGTCAGAAGGAGTGTAGTCCAGTAACGCTGAGCTGTTTTTGGGTACAGTACAGTCACACCGCACGTCCCTGAGGTAATGGAGGAAACCTGGTTCTCTATAATTATACATGTGTTGAATGTCCTGTGGATGTCAGAGAGGGTAAGATGCCGACTCTTTAAGGGTTCTTGGGCTGTGTTTCAAAACCCGGTGAACTGCCTGCGTGGATAGCAGCCTTTGGCCATCTTTAGGCACGTTCTGAATGTTGAAATGTTTCGATTTAATTTGAAACACGCATGATGTCCAAAATGCTGTGTAGATAGGCAGCTGTTTTGGTCTTTAAACATAGCCTTTGGAATTACAAAAAGTTAGAGTTTTGGAAATTAGCATTTTAGGAGAAGCTGCTAGTCTACCCGTCTGACTGTATGAGCTGGAATATGGGGGTAGAGATGTGTGTGCATGTGTTTATCCTTTTTCTAATGCGGCATTAGCAATGCTTCCCCCTCGCCTTTAACATATGGGCCATCTCTCTGGCTTATAGTCAATGTGTGTGAGTTGATTTTTTGCCAAGGATGGACAAAGAGCACTGGTTTTGGCTCCGTACACACACTACTACTATGTATTAGTGCTCCAGTTTTTGAGATTTTTGTGTACTCCGTTATGTGGGTGAGTAGTGCTATATTGTCATTTGTAATAGTAGCAAGGCTGTAATTTTGGTATTCTTAAATATGACTGGTTGCTTGACTGTAATGCTATAGTTTCTGGTTGTCCTTACATTTTATATGTCATAGTTGATCCTTAACTTGTCATGTTTTGAATGCTGATGCCCACCATGCTTCTTAACCAGCAGGACTCAGGTGGTAAACAGCTGGCCATTCTGATTTTACTAGCTTGAGCCCGCCTACCTGACCAACATTTTTGGGCATCATTCACTAAGTTTTGAGACATAGCTATCATGTGCTTGCATATTCCAATTAAGATTTCACAGGACTTTTTCAGGCCAAAGGGATTGAATTTGCTGTGGTAATTCTCAAATATTGCAGGCATGTGTTTTAGTTAGTTAGTCACTTTATTGTCCACAAGTGGAAATTTGTCTTTGGCTTTACCACAAAATACACATTCAATATCATCACACAAATCACATAAAGACAAGTAACACCATCACCCTTCGGCAGTTGGCACAAATGGCATTGAATTGATACACCTTTTTCCTTGCTTGAGGTTGCCTGAAGTATCTTTTTGGTGGTAAAAGCTGAAATGTAATATTTAAGGGATGAGAACAATCTTCAGTTTGCAGCAGTTTTATGTTGTTTTGCAGTGAAAACCTACAAATAATGATCATTTAGTAATTTCATTAGGTTTATGTAATTACTGTTATTTATGTATTTAGTAACTGGTACAATTACTTGTACATCTTTTGTGTGTGTTAACTGAAATCAGTCTTGGATTCCTGGTGCCCAACTGCTCCACATGGCGGTATAATCTCTTCCCATTTTACAATGCTATACACTGCAATGAGTGATCAAGTTGTTTGGGCTTAGAAAGAATTATGGATTTTGATTAGCTAATAATAAAATACAACAAAAATGCAAGCTGCTGCCAATAATATGAGTAATGAATTTGCGTTTATTCTTGCAATTTGTGTATAGTGTTGAGTGTTAAAGAATAGTCTCAGGTTCCCGTGACTCGACTATGTGCTAAAGACAAATGGAATTATGGGTGTCTTCAGTCTCTTTTTCACTCCCTCCTTTGTTCCTTCCTTCCCTCGCGCTCTTTTACTTTTTCTTTTCTTGCTGCGAGGTTTCTCTGGTAAAGAGGATTGAGGTGGGCAGCAGTAATCTGTCTCGTACATTCTTGCATTATGTCCTCCTGTAGAAGACAGAAACCCCTTCAGATTAGAGTTGAGAACAAAGGGCGGATTTAAACACTCATCCCCCTTTACCAGCCACGTCCCTGCAGAGAAAGACATGCACCCGAGGACACTGAGACGAGAGATCTCGTTGGATTAAAAGAAGAGAACCAGAATAAGGCTTTGATAATGGTAAATCTTTGCTTAATGTAATAGTTGAGCCAAAAATAAACAACTATGAAAAATCATTTACTCACCATCATGGGTTTAACCTGTATGGTGTTGCTTTTTTCTTCTGTGGGACACAAAATGGAAATGTTTGAAGAATTTTCCATGCAGCTGTTTTCCATACAGTAACCAATAAGGACATCATAGAAGTATCATAAAAGCAGTGATGTTATTGTTAAATAAAACTATTTTAAAAGTATTAAAAGTAAAGCATACTCGTGAGTAGGGCTGCACAATTCATCTGAATTAAACCACATACGATTTGGCAAAGGCTGTGGTTATTTTATGCACAGCTTGTCATTGAAGCACTGCTCCATCTGAAAGCCAGAGGGCGCTGTCGAGCAGAAACTCCAGAAGTACCATAGCGCATCCCTATGGGTGTCGACTATCGCTGTAGCTGAATAAACAGAAGATTGAAACGTTTTGATTGATTAAACATGACTAATAAACACATGACTGCAACGATATATATGGTCAATCGGAGTTCTTCAAGCCTTCTTGGGTATTTTAATGATGATAAAGTATGCAGATTTAAAACAGACAATGAAACGGCATGTCATACTGTACACCACCAAACGTGCTTTTATATCATTATAAAGTAATTCATTTGTTGACTAGATGCTGCATTAGTGGAGAATGCTTGCCATAGAGGCTGAGAGGACGCAAACATTATTATTATCTCAAGCAGTTAAAGGTACACTATGCAACTTTCCGTCCACTAGAGGGCGCCTATTCAAAACAAAGGCGTAGTTTGATGACGCCAAGTGTGAGCGCAGTATCTTGGGAAATGTGGTCTTCACCTCACAGCCGGTGGAAAATAGGACTCAGGCAGAAATCATGTTCATGGATGCAGTTTTTAACATTACTGTAGTGTAAAACAGAGCAGGACAGAGTGATGTGGAGCTGAGCACGGCCGCTGGAGTGATTGTTACAAACACATGGCTCGTGTCGCGAGTACCGGGACTTTTATTATGACGGGACACAGTCGCCGGGGGCGCGCACTTCTGCTTTTTCCGGTCATGATTATAAGGTAAAGCCAGCAGCTCTGTTTATCATATTAGATACATTTAAGTGTGTTTAAAATGATGTTATGACGTTACTCTGTGTGTTCGCTCAGCGCTGCTGTGACATGTTCACACTGCTAAGAGAAAAGTGCTTCTGCAGAATAAATTTTCCGATTTCAGTTAGTTTTTATAGTTCTGTCAGGTCTATTAAGTCAAGAACAAATAAAAATGATTCAGGAATTTTTTAATAAATTGCGATTCAAGTTGATAATTCTGAATGAATGTTTTGGCGGTATGGCTCTGTTCAGGGAGTCCTCGGACCTTTCTTGAGCACCATGAAATAGCAGAGAGTCAGAGGACAGCAGCAGCATTAGGGAACGCTCGCACAGTTTAGGGCTGTGAGAGCTGAACTATTCCCCCTATGAACAGAGCAGCAACGATGACAAAGTAAAATGCCACATTATACACGACGTGGAGGAGCTGGGGAGGGGGTGGGCAGCAAAGAGCTAGCAACAGCAGTTTAGGAGCGAACTGAATCTGTTTGAAGATGCGCGCTGTTTATATCATAGCCATTAGCAGCGAGGGGAGTGTGAACAGCTGATGCACTGATGCAGATCAGCTGAGCAGAACCAGCTGATGAGACCAAATAGCGTTAGCAGCGTCTTGACCTAGCCTGCCAGAACTGACGCTTGCGCTCAATTCACGGTAATACATTATTTTGTTATTTTGATTGGATAATAATCAAGTGTTCTAAAATAGAAGTAAATAAAGTGTCAGAGTATACAGATATGATACATATATACATATGCCTTTTTGAAAGGGTGACACTTTACAATAAGTGTTTATTTGTAACAAACTAAGGTTAATAAAAGTATTGTTCATGGTTAATTTCAACATTTACCAATACATTTTTACATTTTAAAGTTGTATGTTTTAACATTAGTTATGCAGCATAAAGTAACATAAATGATCAAGATACAATTAATATATTCATATTTTTTCTATTTAAAAAGTTATTTAAATGTTCATGATCCAGTACACTGTAAAACAAATTTTAGAAAAAAAGTTACCTGGTTGCCTTAATTTTTAGTTCATTGAAATTAAAATTTTGAGTTAATACAATGAACATTTTTTTGAGATTCGACAACCTTTATTAAAATATAATTAAAAGATTTTTTAAGCATATTGGATAATTGTGTGTGTTTTATTTCTGATGGCGCAAAGAAACATGCCAAATAGTGCTATTTTCATGATTTATCACATTTTTTATGTGGTTCATACAATAATATTTTGAGTTTCTATTTATTCAACAAATTTCCTTCGTTGTATCAACTCATTATTTTAAGGCAACCAGGATACTTAAGTTAAACCAACAAAAAACAACATTTTTTTATAGTGTACTGTTTTTAATTTTCTTTACAAAGTCCAGCACTTTTTTATGTGTTATGTTTGTATTCATTTAAAAAAAAAAAAAATCTATGGGTTGATTAATCAGTTTTTCGCCAGCGTGGGCCAACCTAATTGTTTGGTTACACATTGTTACCATGTAATTATATATTTAAGTGCTGAGTAATATTAATTAACTACATGTACTTACTATAGGGTTAGGGTGGGATTAGGGTTTGTTGTAATTATGCATAACTTACTGGTTTTACTATGGTAAATTCATGTAACATATGTAACAGGGACAATGTAAAATAGTGTTACCAATTATTGTTATTGGTAAAACCCATGATCGGACTAGATAACTCTAGTGGTAATATTGCCAATATTCGAAAGCGTACTTCTGAAAAATTTAATGAACAAGTCAACTTTTATAGCACTTTTACTAGTTGCATCAATAGTTCTTCATAATTATATCAGCATATTGGTTGAGAACGGCATGATGATGAAAAGTTTTCATGAGAAGCAAGAGGGTCTGTGTCTGTCTGTTTTCATTGAACGTGTTTTTAGTATGCGCTACGTGATGTTTGAAGAACAGCATGACGTGTGGTTTAATCTGTGGGGATCATCTCATGACAGACCACCTCGTGTTGTTTTGTTTTATTGTTTTTATTTCTATCTCTGGATCCATCATCCTGCGTGCGGATGCTTTAATTGGATGTGTTCTTTCAGATCTCATGCATTATCTTTTCCTCTGTGGGGGCGACGTTATATCTGACATGCTGATATTTCAGTGGCACATAGTCTTTTTAGACAAAAGGATCTGGTAAATTGTATACTTTCACATGTGCCTACACGTGCCTGCCACTTTTGTTTTTGGAGTGCCGTTTGCTAAGCTGGTGTCACTGTCACTACTAGTGCTCATACTTGCAGGTTGGGATTTGAACAAATGATGCCTGATGCCCAATTCCGATTTGTTGACTATATCCAATTATTTTGATGACCAGCTTAAATCTACTTTTAAAGGTGACCTATATCCGATATGTGCATTTACACTACACACTTGGCAAAACAACTCAAGGTTGATTGCCTGACCTAGAAAAGCTTAGCTGAAGAGGAAGCTCAACCCAAATCAATGGTGTGATTTGCAATGGACGCAGATGAAATGTTAATACAAGCTTTTAGTTTTTGCGCCATTTTTTAAAGGTCAGCAAAATATTTTGAACTTCATCCTTTATTGCACTATTGAAAAGGGTTATATGACCGTGGTTTGTGTCCTCTTGATTTGACGTCATTCTGAGTGCCTTTACATGCACCCTCATAATGCGATTTTAAAGGGATTTTGGCAGTATTGCAATTAAACTTTACCTCATCTAACGCAATACTTTGATCAAACTCATAATCGTTGTAGCCATATTCACCACAACTATGAGGTGTACGCAGATCAATAAACAGGCATGTTCTACACGGATAACGTGTGTTTGTGCATGTTCATCACAGCGCCGAATAATATCCACGACCATAAAATTTCATTTTGATATTGATGTGAGTAGATTAAAACGGCCGGAATGCATGTTAATAGCCGGTAACATGCACTGTATGCCTATCTGAGTGTGGTATAACAATACTTATTAGTGAATAATAAGACCTTACTCCAATTTTTAGAAATAATCTCATTGTTGGCACACATGTGAATGTACTCAATGAGAACTCATGGTAATGGGAATATCCAATCTGTCTGCTTACATGGCAGACACAAAAACGCATGGGAGGGAAAAAAAAATAATTGTCCAAAATGAAACCTGGCTTTATCCAAAGTTAAATATTTCTGTCATTGAAATGTGTTGCATATTTAATTAGAAAAAGTCTAATTTACATATTTAAACCACACGTAAAATGTAATAAATAATAATTGTCTACTGGAGAGAGTATGGTGATGTGTTAGTTAACATGCTTACCTGTGGTGTCTTACCTTAAAGCAGCACTGGGTAACTTTTGCTCTCTGGGTCCCCCTACAGTTGGGAACAAATAATGTCCTCAACTACTGTCGTAAGCTCTTTCATCCTACAACAGGGGATGCCATCGCGCGTGCATTTGCTGACATGACAACCCTGATAGCCCTGAACTAGTGATGCGCGGGTCGTCTCATAACCCGCGGACCCCGTATGTCTATTTAATGGTCGCGGGTGCAGGGCGGGTTGTAAAAACATATACAGTGGTGCCGGGCGGGCCAAATAACTTCATAAAAGCGGCCCCGTGGGTTGGTGCAGCACTAACAGTTCCCCTGAACACTGCAGGAGGAGTTCACATGCAGGTGTTCTTCTGGCGGCGCGTGTGAAATGTCTTCATCCCAGGTACAGTCAGTGGCATATGTTTCAGCATGTCATATGAATATAATTTCATGGGGTTTATTTTTTTGAAACGGCAAATAATCACGATGCTCACGTTTACAAGCCAGCGTCATTATAGTAGTCTATTGGTTAGCGTTTTACAGAATCTATATGATACTTCAGTTCAATGTTTGAGTGGTAGCTCACCGTAACCAGCAGGACAGCATCGGTCGGGCACGCCTCCTTCAGCTCACGCCGACGAGCAAACGCTGGTCCAATGTTGATCCTCGTCCTGCCTTTAATCCCATCACTTTTTCGTTTCCTCTTATTGCTTTCCTCCAACAAAACCTTTTCTTTCTTATTTGTCTGTGCTGCTTCGGACATGACTATATTATCCGACGAACTAAGTTGGGCTCGCACGTCCGAATTTAAGGAAGTGTGGGTGTTGGTGGAAGTGACGTATATGCCGTAAAGCAGTCGAATTTTGTAGTTCTTTTTGTTCTCGGGTTACTACCCGAAACCCGAAGTTTAAAAGTACGATTAAAAACGATACAGACCCCATCAGGCTATGGCAGACGTGTCATTCAACCTATTGTAAGTCGATGTATCATCACAAGAGTCTTGAAAATATATTATGAAGGTTGAAAAGTTACCTGGTGCTGCTTTAATATAATTTGTAGCACCAGTATTAGCACACACACAATTACATACAGCCTAGCCATTGATTTTCAAAAGACACGTCTTAAAAAGTCACCAGATCTGAACAGCACCATACCAGAAACAGCAGAGCAAAGTTTTGACCAAGCCCAGACTGGCAAGGTGCTACACACACACACACACACACACACACACACACACACACACACACACACACACACACACACACACACACACACACACACACACACACACACACACACACACACTCAGAGAGGTATTCACATGCTTCCTGACCCAGATGAGGAGCCTGCCACCTCTTGAACACAGAAATGCTCTGTTCAGGTTCAAAACCAGCTTCACCAAATGCATAGCAGACTTTAAGGTGGGTTGACTGGTAATTACAGGAGAATACAGGTTAAGAAATGAAGGGAGGAATGGAATAAACAAAGAAGTCAAATATCTTCTGCTTCTACTAAAATAAAGCAGGCAAGTTTAGTAACATCAAATAGACACTAGTACTATTTACTCAGTTGTGTGTGTGTGTGTGTGTGTGTGTGTGTGTGTGTGTGTGTGTGTGTGTGTGTGTGTGTGTGTGTGTGTGTGTGTGTGTGTGTGTGTGTGTGTGTGTGTGCGCGCGCGCGTGTGCGCGTGTGTGCGCGCGTGTGTGCGCGCGTGTGTGTGTTATTATAGGGCTGCAAGAGATAAAGGAAGAGTCAGAGACAGAGGGCGAGTGCTCAACTCAAAGGGCCACCCAGTGGGACATACACATGTACGATGCCGAGGCGTCTGGAGCATTCTATTTTACGCTTTCGTTTTATATATATTTACATTGAGTTCCAAATTATTATGCAAGTGACATATCAGTACAATAAATCTTCAGGTTTTATTTTTTCAAAGAACGTGTTTGTTTACAGTGGATTTAGAAGTACACTAAGAATAGTTTTTTTTTTTTTCGGTATAGTTGCAATACTCCAATGGAGGGTACTCAAGATCAGTGGTTCTCAAATGGGGGTACGCGTACCCCTGGGGGTGAGTGAGATTTAAAAATATAGCCTACATATATTTAAAAAGTAGCATCCATGCAAAAATCCTCTAATTATTTCATTAATATTTCTGTGAAATATAAGTATAAGTTCATAAAATTATTTTTATATTCAGTAGGCTATTCAATTTCATTATCCTAAAAACGCAGAATCATCCCCCATACAGGATGGTTTGACCCAACCTGTCATTTGCCGCCTGGCATCACCTGTCAATCACTTGGATCAACGATTGTGTGACCAGATGTCCCGTTTCCTGGGGACAGTCCTGGCTTTTAATGTTCTGTCCCTGAATGGAGCTGTCGCCGGAAATGTACCCGCTTTACAGCTCATTCCAAACAACCCACAGATATATTGGGGGAAAAAGTGCGCAACCTACACCATACAGCAGCTGCTGGTTTTAGGAGCAAGAGTTTAGTGATTATTTTCACCAGCAGATGGCGCTGTGAGCTACGCTGACTCTGCTTGGTTGTGTGTGCTGCTACTACTTCATGAAGAACGTCGAGAGCAGACAGAACGGCATAATCGTCAAAAATCAAAAGAAACCTCGTTATCGCTTTCAAGGTAGTAACATACTAACTATTGGCTTTTATTGTAAAGTAATATTGTTTGTATGTGCTTATAACAGAGCCTCAAAAAGGTACGGATTAATTTGCCCGAAAAGTTCCGCAGTGATTACCATACCTCTGAAATATAACTTAAATACAGTACATGTGCAGAATACATATACTTAAAATAAGCCTAAAATGCAAAATAACATGACCAATTAAGGATTCTAAGAATTATTTTCAGGCATAAACATAAAACTTTTGAAGTAAAAACAGTAATTTATATAGTATAGCCTAAACTTAAATACAATTATACAATATTACAGTATTTTTTAATAGTTTTATTTATCATTTTGTTTTATTTTTGTAGTGTTTCTGTTAAGTCATGTTACAATATTGTTTTAAACTGCTTATTTACAATGGTTAGCTTAACTGTTTTCATAGTTTGTTTTTGTTTTATGTTTTTATTGTATTAAATCCAGACCAAAAATCCTAACAATCAAACTAAATTATAATGATTATTAATGTTAATAATATAGGGACTCCACAACAACAAAAACATTAAAAAAAAATTATATCGTCCCTGTGTTTTAACTAAAATACAACAACAAATGAGATTTTAGTGATATTTTGAACACTGAAATAGGAAATGTCCCAAATTTCCGAATTATGGTCACTGTTTTCAATACATTATTTTGAATGACTAATTTTAGTGATGATAAATATTTGCAATAAATATCTCTGTTTTAAGTCCTTTTTTATTTTCAAACCAAAAATACTTTGCGCTGGTTAGGGGTACTTGGCTGAAAAAATATTTCACGAGGGGGTACGTCACTAAAAAAAGGTTGAGAACCACTGCTCTAGATGGATGGATTCCTGGATAGTTTGTGAATGGACTGTGATGTCAGCAAGGAGTGATGATTTGGGCTGGAATATTGGGAAGTGAGATGAAAGGTCCCTTTAGAGTCTCTGAGGATGTTTAAATGACTTCTGCAAGATATGTGGAGTTCATAACTGACCATTTTCTGCTATGGCATACAAAGAACGATATTGCCTTCTGAAATAGAAGGATTTTCATGCAGGACAATGCACTATACCATGCTGAAAAAACACAAATAAAACAGTTTGAAAATGTATTTCTATACCCTCTATAAACGTCTCTCAATGTGAGCTTTGGTTGGAGGATGCAACGTTATGAACAACTGGCAGTCTGCACAGAGAGTTTACAGAGACTCCAGCAGCTTCAACAGTGGCTTTTTTATAGCGGTTCTAGATGTATTTGTTTACCAGGAACAGTTTGGGGATGGCCTCTTCCTGTTCTAACATGTCTGCGCATCAGTGCACAAAGCAAGGTCCACAACACATTGAAGAGGGAGTTTAGTGTAGAGGAACTTGACTGTCCAGATAGAAACCGATCAAACCATATATATATATATATATATATATATATATATATATATATATATATATATATATATATATATATATATATATATATATATATATATATATATATATATATATATATCCAAAGGTGTGTTCTATCGGTTCTATATATATATATATATATATATATATATATATATATATATATATATATATATATATATATAGAACTATATCTATATATAGAAGATATATAGAATATATATATATATGTGTATATATGTATCTCTTTATATATATATATATATATATATATATATATATATATATATATATATATATATATATATATATATATATATATAAATTATTTTCAGTTTGCTGAAATTTGTAGGCCTTGAGTAACATTAGCAGGGTCACTGAGTTCATAGAGGCCCTCTTACTGAGGACCCACGTGTTTTAGCAGTCTGTGCTTATGCCCGTCTGAATACTTGCCATATTTTCCTCTCCAGTGGCACTTAGCCATGAGAAATACATGTCTTCTTCAATATGGATGGTACCCCTTCCCTGAGAGACGTAAATGAAGGGAGATTTTCTACACCGTTTTATTTGTTGATCATGTGTGTGAAGTTTTGTATTGAATGTTATTGTATGATGGGGTCACATGGGCTAGAGCGCACTCGCTCACCACGTAGCTCTCACATTCACAAAGAGCTATGCCAGACTTTGGTCACATTTACTCTCTAATCTCTTTGTCCTGTGTCACATCACTCATGTCCTCATTCAGATAAAGTAGGCCATTATCAGGAAAGCACTGCTGTATCAGTGTCACACATGCACAATGACTCACTTCCTGTCATGAAGTTGCTGATCCTAAATTTATATCTGTATTATTATTGTATGCATGCAAAGAATGCCTACTTTACACGGACAACGTTATATCTGGAGGTCGTCATGTTCATGTTGTTATATTGTTATCATTCCGATAAATCAAATAGAGCCTGGCCGGGGTGCTTAAACAGACAGAGCGATGTTTTGATAGTGGCAGTGTTTTGAATTTTTGGGAGAAATCAACCTACTAATCAACATGTGAATGGTTTACTTCTAGTTGACTAGTTGAATAGGAGAAAACATTTTAACATTTAACAAATAATTTAACATTTTAACAGACTATACACTTTACCTTGGGACGTTTGATGAATTTGGCTCCTCCTCACTAAGTAAACATGAACACTATTGAGTTGATATATTGAGTAAACTAGCTGAATGAGTGTAATTTAAGCTTCAATTTCATGCCATGCCATTCGTTTTTAGTCACGTCCATTATTTCGAGGCCTTCTGTATGCAAGTGTGTACTAAAAGATTTATTAAAAGTAAAACAACTTTTAATAGATGTATGCTTTAAAAGTACAGTCTTTCTCTTCATTTAAAATGTACCAAAATATTAAATTTAATAATAAATAAAATAAATGACAATTACAGGACTCCTTCCCTCGCAAGGAAGATACTCTTCAGGATACTTTTAAAATTAATATATTGTTATGGAAAGAATATACTTAAGTGTGAACTGAATGCAATGTTTTAAACACTTTAATGCATGTTCATTGCAGTTAAATTAAAATATACTAGTTTCAATTTAAATACTATTAGCTGAACATCTGAGTGGTTTTTTTTTTTGAGTGTAGGATTTAAAGGGATAGTTCACCCAAAAATTAAACTTCTTTTGTCATTTAATCACCCTCAAGTTGTTCTAAACATGTATGACTTTCTTTCTTCCGCTGAACGCAAAGGGCGATGTAGAAAAATGTCAGCAACCAAACAGTTAATGGGACCTATTGACATCCATAGTATTGAAGAAAAAAACTACTATGGAAGTCAGTGGTGCCCCAGAATGGTTTAATACATCTTTAAATACATCTTTATATGCAATTTCATAATTCAAAATATGGTAAATGATAAAATTACACATTCGTAATGATGAAGTTGCAATTTAGTAAATATGAAATAAATTAAATTTAAATGTTATATTGCAGCACATTCTCATGAAATGCGTATATATAGCAAGAATTGTATTTATCTTGCCAAAATTAGCTTTTTACGTGCCTGATGAGTTTGGAGAACAACTGAAACGTGTTCACAGATCATTCCTCCATCCAGAATCTCTCCAGGTCCTTCAGATTCCCAGCTCTTCTCTTCAGTTCATCACTCATTCTCTAAGGTTCAGGTCAGGGGACTGGGACGGTCATGGCCGACGCTTCACTTTGTGCTCAGTGACACATTTGTGTGTTGATTTTGATGTTTGTTTTGGATCATTGTCCTGATTAAAGATGCAACCACAGCCCATTATAAGATTCCTAGCAGAATCCATCAGGTTTTGACTTTTTTATCTTTTGGTATTTGCTATCCATGATACCATGTGTCTGAACAAGATGTCCAGACCTCCAGCCAAAAAATAGGCCCTCAACATTAGAGATCCAGCTGTATTTTTAGCCGTGGGCATGGGGTACTTTTTATCCCTGTCTTACGCCACAGAACCAGGTCCCTTTTAAAGTTCCAGTCGTGTCGGACAGCTGAATATGCTGGAGTTTGTTTCTGGATGAGTGAGGAGGATTTTTCTTGAATCCCTCCCCAACAACATGTGGTGATGTAGGGGTTGTTTGATTTTTATTTATTTTTTTAGGCTTTCTGACCCCAAGACTCAACTAATCTCTGCGATTCTCCATCTGTGATCCTTGGAGAGTCTTTGTGCACTCAAACGTTCTTCCTCGCCGTGCATTAGGACAATTTACACACACGTACTCTTTCAGGCAGATTTGTAACATCTTTAGTTAAATGGAGCTTCTTAATTATTTCCCAGATGGTGAAAATGGGGATTTTCAATGCTTTAGCTATTTTCCTACAGCCGCTTTCTATTTTGTGAAGCTCAACAATCTTTTTTTGCACATTTGAACTATATTCTTTGGTTTTACTCATTGCGACGGATATTGGCCTTTGTATTTCCTCATATTTATAATCATGTGAAGCAAGTCATAGCTAGACAGTTTCATGTTTCTAGTCACCCTGGTGTGTAAATGTAAATATTAATGGGAAAATACTTGAGATATATTTATTTTTGGCAGCCATCTTGCAAAAGTTTTAAAGTTTTTTGTTGCAACTTAAGCTAGTTCATGCTAAAAATTGCAGCTATTAGCTTACTGTTTTCTGTAAGCTAAGAACTGAAAGCCTTACGATAACAAGCTTGTTTTTGTTCCTTAACTATTTCATCCATCTCACAGTTCAGAGAAACGCTTCCCCTCTTCTCGCCCTGTCACCGTTTCTGCCACGCTAATTAAAACGCCCTGACTGCTAACCCAATTTGACTCTCCATGACCAAATTGAGTTAGCTCACATTTCAAACAGATCTCAACTCTTTTTTTTTTTTCTTTTCTTCCTCTTCCTGCAAATTCAGCGGCTTGAAACATATTTTTCCTCTCAGAAGTTGTTGACGCAGCGACGGGGATGACAGAGGGCTCAGTGTATGAAACTAAACACTGCGACTGCCAAATCGATTCTCCCACAGACACGTGTTGATCCGTGAGCCGAGCGAGTGTCATGGAGCCCGTTTGTCAGATGTAGTGAGCGGTCTGGGATGGATAAGGGTGTGTGAGTGCTGCCATATGGAATGTGGAGTATTTTGAGCTCGTATTCCCCACATCAGGTCGATAGGGTCGGCCTAGAGGTCGGCGGTCAAAAGCTTTGACCTTGTGAAGTGAGATGAAGAAAGGATAGTGATATTCCCTTCGTGTTCGGGCCACACACACACACACACACCCTCTCATTTTCATGCTTATAGTAATCAGTAATTCAGTGTTTAAGTTGTACACCAAGTCTTTGCAAATGTAGACATACTTACACACTTTCACAAACAAGCACATGCTTAATTTTATATACTGTATGTTTACAACATTCCGAAACCAGTGAATGCCAAAGTCTCTTTGGATTCCATGCTTGACTTTCCCATGACAAATCCCTTTAGGACAACCCACCCTGTTCCCCTAAACACACACACACACACACACACACACTCTCTCTCTCTCTCTCTCTCTCTCTCTCTCTCTCTCTCTCTCTCTCTCTCTCTCTCTCTCTCTCTCTCTCTCTCTCTCTCTCTCTCTCTCTCTCTCTCTCTCTCTCTCTCTCTCTCTCTCTCTCTCGCTCTCTCTCTCTCTCTCTCTCTCTCTGTGGAACAGTGTTTTTGTAGCTGTGTGATTCTGCACTCTGTCATGCTCAAATCTCGTCACACAATGACACCTACACAGATTTCACCACAGCACAACACAGCTGTATCTGTCTGTCTGCTGATTTGTCTATCCTTCTCAGCTTCTCTTCTAGAAGCTTCCTAGCTCGTTTGAAACAACCTTGTCAGGCTACATGCAAAACATAATTAGGTTATGTGTCTGAAAAAGTGGCCAGAACTGCTACAAGCTACTTATCAAAGCAACTTAAAGGATAGGTCACCCTAAAATGTGTCATGATTTTCCCGCCAAAATCATTTACTGCAAAATTGTTTTATTTTCCCCCCCAAAATGATAGTCAATGGGCTCTAGTGCTGTTTAGTTCCCATTATTATTTATTGAAAGAATATTTGCACTTACATGATGGATCTCTTTAAATGTGCAGTATAGTTATCCGATGATACACTGATCAGGCATAACATTATGACCTCATATTGTGTTGGTCCCCCTTTTGCTGCCAAAACAGCCCTGTCCCATTGAGGCATGGACTTCACTAGACCCCTGAAGGTGTGCGGTGTGTGAGTTGCGAGGTGGAGCCTCCATGGATCGGACTTGTTTGTTCAGCACATCCCACAGATTCTCGATTGGATTGAGATCTGGGGAATTTAAAGGCCAAGTCAAAACCTCAAACAAGTTGTTGTGCTCCTCAAACCATTCCTGAACCTTTTTTGCTTTGTGGCAGAGCACACTATCCTGCTGAAAAAGGCCACAGCCATCAGGGAATACTGTTTCCATGAAAGGGTGTACATGATCTGCAACAACATCCACATGGATGGCAGGACCCAAGGTTTCCCAGCAGAACATTGCCCAAAGCATCACACTGCCTCCACTGGCGTGACTTCTTCCCATAGTGCATCCTGGGGCCATGTGTTCCCCAGGTAAGCAACACACAGGCACCCGGCCATCCACGTGCTAAAACGTGATTCATCAGACCAGGCCACCTTCTTCCATTGCTCTGTGATCCAGTTCTGATGTTCACATGCCCACTGTTGGTGCTTTCGGCGGGGTCAGGGGTCAGCATGGGCACCCTGACTGGACTGTGGCTACGCCGCCCCATACACAAGCTGTGATGTTCTGTGTATTCTGACACCTTTCTATCAGAACCAGCATTAACTTCTTGAGCAATTTGAGCTACAGAAGCTCGTCTGTTTGATCGGACTACACAGGCCCGCCTTCGCTCCCCACGTGCATCAATGAGCCTTGGCCGCCCATGACCCTGTCGCCGGTTCACCCCTGTTCCTTCCTTAGAGCACTTTTGATAGATACTGACCACTGCAGACCGGGAATACCCCACAAGAGCTGCAGTTTTGGAGATGATCTGGCCCAGTTGTCACAATTCGGCCTTTGTCAAACTCGCTCAAATCCTTACACTTGCTCATTTTTCCAGCTTCTCTGGTCACAATGTTATGCCTGATCAGTGTATATTGTGTTTTCTGGTACAAAGACAATTGGGGTTTTTGAATGATTTAAATCATTTAGTTAATGCAACTAAAAACTTGAATACTTTGTTAAATTAGCTACTTTTAAAATACATATTCCACTATTAAAGAAAAATCTTCTTTAAAAACGAATAAAAAAATCTAAGAAGTCTAAAAACTGGTGTTTATATGTGTGCCGGTGATTTCAATGCATGAGATCTTTTTTTGGGCGGTAGGAAGAGGCGATGTTGGAACCCTATAAAAAAACTGCATGTTGTTTATCTACAACAGGATTGTAGCGAGAGGGAGAGGTGTAGTTTGAAGAACAAAGGCACATATGACTGACTTTCCCCCTCACACCCGCCAACTCAGGATCTCTGTGTGTTTGTTCATTAGCCTCTGAGCTCCACTAAGAGATTAAACGCGTATTTCTCTGACTCCATATTTGCTGAATTCAAATTATAAGAAATGTATCTTTAATAAGTAATGCTATCTATACAAAATTGCCATAACTTCTCTGCACTAAAAGTAATCGAGAGATCATAGATTAATAATTAATTGATTAATTATGATAATTCTTCAAGGGTTAAGAAAATCTCAAAAATATTTGTTTGACTGATATGTGGTATCAAGGGGTCACCATACTTGGCCACACGTCATTTCACTTTCACTTTCAAAAGCAGCCATGTATTGACTAAATGCTGTTTTTGCAAGAAATATGTATCAAAGGCTGTATTAAAAATGTGACATAAGAGTTTGTTCCTGTCTCCTGCATCGAGTTTTAATATAGTGATGATATTTTCCTCTTAAATGATTGGCTGAAGGAAAAAGAACAGGCTTAAATACTTTCAGGGTCCTGCCCCAGCTATACAAGCACCATTGAGATGAATACTGTAGATCTTCAGGTACATTAGATCTTATTAGTATTTGGGTCCTTCAAAGTGGGAAAGAAAAGCGCGTGCTTTCGTTTGAGTTTCCTCCATCACTATAACACAGCACACGCATCACTCTCTCGGTTTCGCTCAGTGTGAACGCTGCGCTGGTATTTCCTGTTTATGCTGTTGGAGAAACGCCCTTTGAACTTCTCCAACATGCACTCCCTCAGGACACCCCCGTTCTGCACTCCGGCCCCCCGTCCAGCCTCTCTCAGCATCCCTTTGTGTTCAGTGCAAATAAAACAATCAGCATGTTCTGCACTCGCCAAGATGCTGGGAGTCTTTTGTGGATGGGATTGTGAATGAGTGTGTGTGAGAACCTTAACACCCGGTCATCAGAGACGCATTCACCCATCTGAAGATAAATGAGCTGATGTAGTCGGTAGTGGTCACAGCTTGTGTCACAAGTACATTCGGAAAACTGTGCCTTTCAGCTTATTTAAAGAAGAGCGTGCAAAGAACAAATGTGAGATTCATTTTTTACACCAGAGCACGAGGGCAGTTTAAGGAATCAAGTAACAAGTTGTTGTGAATTTTTATTTTTTCTTGAAAAATTATCAGCATTTAAAAAAAAAATTGTTTTTGTTTCCATTGTCCATGTCTTTCTAATAAAAATAAAAATAAAGTTTTTATTTTTATTTTTTTATTCCTTGAACCAATTTTGTGTTCCTGATCACATTTGTAGTGTTAATATTTCAGCATCCAGATATATGTCAGTATGTTTTTATTTAAAATAAATTAATACTTTTATTTAGCTAGAATGCATTAAATTGATCCAAAATTATGGTAACGATATTTAAAAACCTTTTATCAGGGTCTGTACAAAAATAAGAATGATCACAACTGTTTTTAAGAAATGTTTCTTAAGCATGAAATCATACTAATATAATCATTTCTGAATAATAACGTAACACTAAAGACTAGAGTAATGATGCTGAAAATTCGACTGACATCAAGAATAAATTACATTTAAAATATATTCAAATACAAAACAGCTATTTTAAATTGTAGTAGGCTTCTATTTTACAATTTTGCTGTTTTTACTGTATTCTTTTTTTCTGTATTACTCTGTATTAACTAAAACCACCACCACATTAATATATATATATATATATATATATATATATATATATATATATATATATATATATATATATATATATATATATATATATATATATATATATATATGGCTTCTTCTTTTTTGCGATGCGTGTAAATAATAGACCCTCCTTTAGATTAAATTAATTTAATATCAGATGTAAACGGGGCCAGAGTAATGAAAGACTAATAGCAATCAAAGAAATGTAAAATTATATTTAAAAAAAATTATAATCCCACTGTCACATAACTTTATCCTAACATTTATGCCAAGGAACTTTATTGACTGAGACAAAACAGAATGATGTGTTTTGTTCTTTGTGTTGAGATTATTTCCAAGCCTGCGACACTGTATTTACTCAACACTGTGAACAGATCGTTGTCATTTGGCCATGAGACAGTAGACACAATGGGTGGGAAAGACCACAGCGGAGACGCTTGGGCCAAAAAGATTCTGATCAAGAGGTAGACAGCCACTTGAATAAAACAAAGAGTGTGTTTTTATAAATGAGCTCAGAGTAGACGATACTTTAGGACTGTATTGAAGCATTGAAGTGTTTCTTTAGTTAATACGAGCCTCTCAGGGAGCTGAAGATCTAT
Source organism: Pseudorasbora parva (assembly GCF_024679245.1). Classification (NCBI taxonomy): domain Eukaryota; kingdom Metazoa; phylum Chordata; class Actinopteri; order Cypriniformes; family Gobionidae; genus Pseudorasbora; species Pseudorasbora parva. The sequence continues at coordinate 33,294,950 of NC_090177.1, forward strand.
TGTTTCACACTCCGAGAGTCTGATCTGATCGAGTCAGGCGGATTGAGAACGGTCCAGGGGAGTGGCGGTCCAAGTTTATGCGTGTAAGTGTGTGTGTTACGATGGCAAGACTCGCATT